>NW_026925436.1:0-26428 GCF_032062105.1 Saccostrea cuccullata | reverse complement strand
TAATCATTGTACTTTTTATATATGCATGATAATATGCAGAGATAATTTCGTCCGTCTCATAAAGTCAACCTGTGGTGTTCTTGGTCAAAGGTTCATAAAGTTGTATTCTTAGAACTGGATTATAATTAATTGTAAAGGTTTAATTTTAAAGGTACTGTTTCCTCTTGGTCATATACTTATTATCTTCAGAATCTCTATATAAGCTGAGTAGTGTGCAAAAATATGATTAGAGAAGTGGTGTAAATCAGATGTGGATTCTTAAAAATTCCCAAGAACATTTAGACAATTTTTACCAAAATCAACAGCATGAAAACTTAAGAGTTTTCAACTTTATATACAATCATTCCCCACGATAAATTAAATCTAGGCTTTTTTTTTGCATCATTGACTGCTGCTTTTGCAATAAAGATTGAACTCGTAAATTAACTTACTTTTTTTTATTGAACATCAACAAAATTATTTTGAATTGTTAAACTCGTCCTATTTATACACACAGGTACAAAATACATCAATATAGTGTTTTTTGGAGGCCAGGTCTTCCATCTATTTTTAGAATTCCCATGGGTACCAATTACGCCCCATTGTTAGCAGACCTACTTTTTTATTCATGCATGTTCACAAGCTTATACTTGAGAAGAAAAAAAACACTTGCTTTCAAATTGGTCTTCAGCTCAACAATTCGGTCAACTTTTAGATTTATCGACGACGTATATATTGTCGATTCGCGTACCTATCAATTTTACCGAAAGTGTCAGTGAATTAAAAAAAGTGTATAATAATACATAGAATAATAAGTTGTTTTTTTTTTATCTAAAGAAGGTTTCGATAAAAATGATAGGTACGCGAACTCCTGTTTTCTAAACGACGTACATGTATGCCTGTCAGCTTGAAATAAAAGATACCACAGTCTGACACATCGGTTTCAGATTTAGTCCATGTATTGTTTTTATACTTATAAAAAATTAAAATAATTATTGTTCTGTGAGATTATTCTATTTTAATTTCTTATAAAAATTGACAAGTGTAATTCTTTCCCATCTTTGTCAACGCATACAATAAATGTAAACAACATTTCTAAATCAAATTCTGGGAAATTAACTTTTTTTTGGTAAATAAATAATTGATTTAACAAAACAATCTAGAATTAATATTGAAGATATCTAAAAGAACAATCCTAACAAAACTAAGAATTAGTGCTCATAGTCTACATAATGAAATGGGGAGATACTCAAAGCCACCTAACGCGTATGTCAATTAATTTTGTAATTTTTTATTGAAAATGAAAATGAAAATCATTTTTGTACTTTATTGTCCTAGTTATGATCAATGTAGATTACAGTATTACGATATATTTAATGTTCAATGTTACATGAAGGAAACCCCTATTATTGACATTATCAACCCTACAAGTATTTAACTTTAATTTTGCATGAAAAAGTGTTTTGATATTAGGAAGGAAAACCTTCAACAAACCTAATATGCTTTCTTTGATATTTTATTTTATGTATGTTAATTGTTGTATTCGTGACTATATGCCAATGTATGATGGTGTTGTCAATAAATGAAATGAATATACATGTATATACTGTGAGAAGAATGTGTCATACTCATGAGCCCCCACCCGACCTCCAAAACATACTGTAGTATCTGTGCGACTGTCCCGTGGTACGACTTACTGTCTGTATTACGTCAGATGGCGGGATAGTCGCACTCCCTCTCTCTACACCTGGATGCCGAGCAGACCGGACGTGTCTGGGACAGCAGCAGAGCGGGAAGTCGACCCGGGCCAGAACCCACTGTGTTTGTATATATGTTGTTGAATAAATAGTTGTAAAGCACACCCCTAGACTGAATACTTTACTGGCGCCCAATTCGCGGGGCCCGGGATTCCCGTACTGCTGTCAGGTATTTGTAGGCATCGGTTTTAGCCGCCATTTTTGGTGCTGCTAGTTACGTGAGAGCACATGTTGATTTTTCATGTATTTTTCTTGAATCGACTTTCTGAATCAATTTGTTAATATTGGCAGTGATTTATTTGATTATCTGTGACATTTTATTATGGATATGTCTGTTGAGGAGGCCGTGTCGGCTTTAGGCCCTTACATGCGCCCGGCTATCAATAGTGTCATGCAGTCAGACAGATTTAACCCTCCTGTTCCGTGCAGTGTGTATGGTTATCCCGTGGCAGGGGGTTTTTCACCATATGTTTATAACGGGAGCGAACATATTGCATCCCGTCACACACCTTTTGCTCAGTCAATGTCAGGTCACATGGGAGGGGGGTTGCCCTGGGGGTCCCTCTACATCCACGCCTCGGCCTACATTCGGGCATCCCCTGTGGGGAGGGTAGTGTGTTACATGGTATGTCAAGGAGAGAGTTAAGGTTTACTCAGTCCCAGTTTAGCTCACCAGGGATGATGATGATCAGTGATTCCCTGGAGTCCCCTTTAGGTAGCATGTGTGGGTGTGGCTCACCTGGCAGCACTGTGGGTTGTAGCCAACCCAGGTATGAATACAGGGAGGTTCCCTTGAGGTTACGTTTGGAACATCGGTATTCTGTAGGTCATGTGCTCTCAGCTGGTAGTCAACGTGTCCTTGTGTGAGACACAGCTAACCTGGGGGATATAGGAGTTAGACCAATCTTTGGTGAGGGTATACCCCACTCGCTTGACCCTGCCCCTCCAAAACATACACTGTTTGCCAAATGACAGGCCTGTGAGGCCTGCACAGCTCACTTCTCAGTATGCATCAGAGGCCTGTTGACCCTTCAAGGCTCACCTGGAACCCTTTGTCTGTACAAACCCAGCCTAGACCCGCAGACCTTAGTGTGTCCTCTCTTCCTGGGGGATGATTTCAAACCCGGACCTCAATGCCACACACTACCTTTGTCCGAGACTTGGTAAAAACTGGGGTGGACATGCCCACCCTGACTGCCTGATCACACCCAATCCCAATGGTACAGAGGTGAGGATGTTCAGACCTCACACCTACGTAGGACTATGCCCAGTGCATCACAGCATCATAGTGTCCCCATGTCATCGACTGGTAGTCCTGCCTATCAGGATACCCCTTTCTGCCATTTTGGAAGGGAGGGGGAGAGGATAGCCAAGCTGGGACACTATGCTAGTCAGCCTGTCCCGGCCCCGGCCCACCAGGATAGCAGCTTTAATACACCTGCACAGAAAACCAGTAGGGCAGCTGCTGGGAGTAAGTCTAAGTACAAGGACCTTAGGTATGATGGTAAGACCAGCTGGAAGGCATTTTTGCACAAGTTTGTGAGGTTGTCTCGCAGTCAGCTGTGGACTAAGGGTAGCAGCTTGACCAGTTCTGTTTTTCCCTTGAAGGGGCAGCAAGCGAGTATTATACTCTGCTGTTAGAAACCAGTAGCCGGATCTGCCTAGGTGAGATCTTGCAGAGATTTGAGAAGCGTTTTGGCCCCTCTGCCCCAGATCTCACTCATCAACTTAACTTCCAGTCTGCCAGCCAGAACCCTGGGGAGTCACTTCATCAGTTGGCCGACAGAGTCCTGACTTTGGCGACACGAGCCTTCTCCAGTGTGCCTGATGTGCATACTCACGTTATACCTCGGCTATGCTATGGAGCTGAGGACAGAGATGCTGGTATTTACGCACTTGATGGGCATCCCCGGACAGTGGAGGAAGCCGTGGAGCGTATGCAATACTATCAGCACTCCCGGCGTCACAGGCCTAAGCCATCAAGGGAAGTGAGAAAGCTGGATTCTGCTCATGACATGAAGCAGACTGATCCCGGGAGAGTAAATGTTGTTGCTGTGGAGGAGCTCGCAGCCCTCCGGAGCAGAATAGAAAATTTAGAGGAGTTGATAAGGCAGAGGGAAGCTGCCCCCCTTCAGAAACGTCAGAGGAGTGGAACCCCGTCGGTGAGATGGACGGAGCGGGACCGGAAGCCTGCTGTATGTTTCAGGTGTGGAGAGGTGGGGCACTTCCGTAGAGATTGCCCCACCGGAGCTGCAGGGAAGATAGTGGCTACTGACGGGCACAGGGGCGGGACCAGTATTGAAGGATTCCCTGTGGAGACATTCCCTAGGTCGGATTCCAAGGAGTTGGGGAAGCGCCGCAGGCTGAAAGATCAATTTGGGATGCCACCATCACCGGAGCTTTGCTTGGCTGAGGAGGAAGTGGTCACCATGGAAGAGGAAGTGGGGACTCCCCACTCCACTCTGGAGCCGTTTGGACCAGCCATGGTTAGTGATGAACCCCAAGACCTGGGGAGGATGGACCCATGTGGTGTTGATCTAATGTCACCTGCAGGGATGGGTAATCCCTGGTCACCCGTGGCAGTGGGATTGAAGGAGCCCTCATACCCACTGAGCGGTTAGGCGGATCTAAAGGTTTTATGGTTGGCCTGTGCGTGGAAGGCATGGAGGTTACAGCAGTAGTGGATACAGGGGCTGAGGTCAGCGTGTTGTCAACCAGGGTGTATGACCAGCTGGAGCCCAAACCCCCAATCCTGGATTATGTGACCATGAGACAGGCCGGAGAAAATGCCGAGTTAGAAGGGTTTATTGTGGGGCCTGTCACTGTGTGTATTGGCCAGCAGGAGCATGAGATGGAACTCTATGTCGCCCCATTGCAGGACTCAATGCTGCTAGGCATGGATTTTCTCCGCGCCCGGAAAGCCCAGCTGGACTTGGGGCAAGGACCCTTACTCTGGGGGATGAGGCCATAAAGGTGGAGTTCAGGAGGTCTGGTGGTATTCCAGAGGAAGGAGTGACCTTGACAGGAGGCCCACTAGTTGAGGCAGACAGAAGTAAGTCTGTTCCCCGTATAGTGAGAGATTTTGGTATTGTGGCGCCTCTGACCCATCCTGGAAGTACACTGGGTATACCAGACCCGGTAGTAGAGATGTTTGGAGAGTCCCTCTTAGACGCAGCTATTGAGGATATCGGTGTTGAACCACTATCCCAAGGACCAGTCCAACCTTTTGTCAATAAGACGGCCTGTGGTCATGTTTCTTGGGGATTACCGAGTTGTGTGGGCAGGGCCCAACCCCAGAGCTAGAGGTCACCAAGGACCATGTTGCAGAAATTGGGACATCCCCGTATGATTCAAGCAGTCCCTGGTCGTCTGATGATTCGACACCAGAGGAGAAGAGAACTTGTCGCTTGTACAGATCCAAGCGGAGGCGTGGGCACGCCGGAGGGCAAGTTTGCCCTCCAGAGCCTGATGGTGTAAGTGGTGTCAGTTTCTGAGTTGTTAGTGGGCCTGGTGACCTTGGCCCACTCGGTGAATGTTATACAGGAGTTGTAGGAGGTAATCTGGGAATCATCCCGTACTTACCACCTGGTAAATTTGTGTATACCCTTGTGGTGGTTTTGCCTGGAGCTTGCTCCGGCACTTGTTATTTTAGGGCAGTTTGCCCTGGAGGGCGTTTACAGCGCCCCGACGTTGGAGATGGTTCCGGACCCTCTTTCCTATGGTAGACTCCAGCCTTTCAGAGAAAACAGGGGGGAGTGTAGTATCTGTGCGACTGTCCCGTGGTACGACTTACTGTCTGTATTACGTCAGATGGCGGGATAGTCGCACTCCCTCTCTCTACACCTGGATGCCGAGCAGACCGGACGTGTCTGGGACAGCAGCAGAGCGGGAAGTCGACCCGGGCCAGAACCCACTGTGTTTGTATATATGTTGTTGAATAAATAGTTGTAAAGCACACCCCTAGACTGAATACTTTAATACATTGCACACCCTACCTCATGTATCCCCTACTATCAATAATGTCGGAAAGATTTTTTATCATTCAATGCTATCATATAATTTTTTTTTTTCTTTAAACACTTTTTAACTAGATCTAGATTTAATTTTGTTTTACAAAAAGCAATAATTATAATGAATTCGCCATGACAGCAGATTCTGTTTTACATAGAAATGGGTCATTCACAGACGTTCATATCTTTTAATTGCTATAAAAAGTAAAGATCTTCCCAAATTATGCCCCATAAGTGTTCCATGCCATCAAAAAGCACTTTTTTGAGATGTTTGAATTTTTGACATTTAATGAAAGCTGAAAGAAAGAAAGAAAGAAGACTGACGATCGTATACAAAGGCCAGTCTACAGGAACTCTTTAATGCTGAAGTTACAAATGGTGTGTCCATGTGTTTATGTTGTTGTTCGACGCCGACTGTCACCCGATTGACAAGTGAAAAACTCATCTGTTCCTTGTTTTTCTAAACTGTCAGCAGTGTCAACAGATTTTAGTGTTGATTGGACGCACTGCTGTTGAAAATTTTACTTGGAGGCCGATAATATATGAAGATTAACCAGTCTGATCTGTTTTCCATGAAACTTTATCACCTCGAGGTATTGCATCAGACTTCATGTGGAATGGTGTACAGTTTTTAAAGTATTAGCTGTTTTAACTTTGATATGCCATTCTTTGCTCGGCAAGCCTCGCCCTCTATCATGTTTAAAAATTATCATTTTTATGAGAGATATATTTCATATCTATTGTTCAATGTTGGTAACTGTAATTAAGGGCTTAAAAAGTTGAAAACTAAAAAAAAAAGTGAAGTGCAGCTGTGCTACTTATAAACTGATAAAGGCTAAGCCTTATGTAAAATGTAAAATCGTCAGTGTACTGCAACTATAACTTTTTCACGAAAATTAACATATGATCAATACTACAGGAAGAGAGTTTGCTGAATACCTTGAAATATCAGACATCTGTTCAGGTCAGCAATGAAGGTGTCAGAAGTGATGTACTGTAGCTTCCCGGTGTGGTATCCAAAATTTAAGCATATTTCAGTCAAGAGGTAAGAATTAATTAATTAGCCCTTTATTCATAACTGTCAAACTTCTTTTTTCTGCAGGGCAAATTGATAATGATTGGCAACATTTCTCATATGTCAAGATTTTTCAGAATTCTTTATAAATAATGCGTGTTCCTCTCTTGAAAATGATTAATCTATTATGATTTAAAATACATATTAAATGTATAATGTTGAAGCATACAGCAGTGTAGTCAGTGGATAAACTTTCACTTTTGAGGAATAAAATTGAAGACATTTTGCTTTACTTACAGCATTGTGATACCACTACCTGCAGAGTTTCTAGAATACTTACACACTGATGGAGTTGTGTTGCCAGAAGGGTAAATACTTGTTATTATGAAGACAGTCTGTAAGGTCTTATATACATTTAACTGTGTAATTAACAGTAAAACTTGGTCATAAGGAGGTCACTGGGACCTATGAAATTACTTCACTATATTTACATCCACTGAATATTTTCTCCTTTATTTCTTAAGAAACCCCATTGCGTTCATCACTGCATAAACTACAGTAGGCATGTCGCCTGTACAGATTTCTTAATCAGTGGCTGTTCCATCAATGAAACGTATAAAGACATTCGCATCATTAATACAATGATTAATCTTTTTAATCCTACCTTAATTGATTATTTAAACAGATATAAATATAAACAATAAAATGTCTTTCTTTGTTTGTTATTACTGGAATGAACGGTCGCAGCTATTGCAGAAAAATTTACATAACCCGCTTACGTGGGTTATGTATTTTTTCCGCAACAGCTGCTTCCGTTCATTCCAGTAATAACAAACAAAGAAAGCATTTTATTGTTTAAATATTTGTTAAATCCATGTAAGGAATTCTTTAAATTTATTTAGCTTAGGATCCAAGAAAACTTTGCTATATCAGTGAATTCCCAATGTCCGTGTTTGTACTAAACAAGTTTTACTGTACTAAGAATTATTAAAACTTACCCATGTGGAGCAGATAACTATTTTTTTCATAAGAATTTTGAATTCTACAGTTTTAAAGGAGAGAATACTCTAACTGCAGTGTTTTCCCTAGTAACTGGCTACTGGGTTAATTAATCTCTTCAATTAATATGATAAACAAAAATGATGCGTTAGAATAAAAAAAATCAAAATTTAATTGTTGTACATGTTGTAAGGTCCACAGAGATTTAAGTCCCCAACCTAGCTGTTACAACTGATCTCTAACCCTTTACTTTGAAATAAATGTAAAACACTGGCTAAGTTCTGCAACTTGATTGTCAGTTACCATGGTTTAATTTATAATGCATGTACATATTGAATTCAGAGTTGCTTTTTTTTCTCTATGTTAAGGAGTCTGGTAACTTCAGGAGACAGGGACTCAGATGAAGACAGGGTTGGAGAAGAGGTACAACCTGAATTTTAAACAATTGAAAACAACAGCTTGTTTATAATGTTTATGTATCTAGGGGGTAAATGCAAATATAAAATAAGAGTTATCTCCCTTACAACATATTTTTATGCCTACAATCCAAACAAAATTTCTTTAGCTTTATTGGTAAATCTGCATTTTTTATATTTGATCAGAAACAAAACCACCGTTATTTTTATCCAGCATAAAAGCCATATTCTCTTTTTATCATTTTTTAGAACAGAAACCATGATTATTAATAAATTATGAGGCTTTGCGTGTAAACAAAAATGTCAATATTCACAAGTTTTAACTGCATATATTCAAAATATGTGTAATGTAATTATGATGAAGATAACATGTACGTTACATGTTTACATTACAGTTAGATGTGAACTGGGATGATGATTCAGTGGAGGACCTAAGTATATAGAGAAAAAATTAGGGCTGGGTATTGGCCAAAGAATTTGTATTACGATATATTGCGATATTTTAAACTGTATTTCGATTAGTTTTGCAAATATTTTTAATGTTATTAAAATGGCATTTTCTTATCATATTAACTTTAATTTATATACAGAATGTACATAACTATGATAAGTAAGCAGAAGAAAAAAATCTTGTTGGTTTTATTAAATTTCTGCTTTGAAATACATCCATAAAACAGAAACAGTTCCTGTCTTACTGTTTGGCTTAATAACAACTATTCTTACATTTGTTTTAACTTTTAATGATAAAATTCCTTAGTCAAAGCATTTTACTGGAATAACGATATTACAAAAACATGTTTTGATACGATATTGTTTTTTGTTGTATTGCAGTATACCGAAATATCGATATTTTTGTCCAGCTCAAAAAAAAATTTTTTTATTCTTACAAATATATTACAATGAAGTATTGCTGTTATATTATTGTTATAATAATAATTGTTAATATAACTAATTATTCTATGATTAACCTTGTGAATAAATATATAGCTCTATAGTTAGTAAAGAGAAAAGCATTGTAACTTAATTTGCTAAATAAATTAAGAAAATTAAAATTATTTGATATAAAAATTTGTATTTTATTAAAGAAGCTTTTAAGTCATTCTATTTATGAAATCACATGTACGTATCAGCTAGATATTCTTTATCTTTCCCAATTTCCATTTAGAATTCATTCACTTACAGTTTTCTCCTTTTTGTGCAGGCACCAAGCTTTCCAGCTTTTGATGCAGCCATTAAGAAAGCCATTAAAATGCTGGGTGGTAAGTGTTCCCAAAACTTAACTGGAGTTCACCCAAGGTAATTATGTTCCCCAAACGAAGTTGGGCAACATATTGTTTTTACTCTGTTTCTTATTATTATTATTCTTATTATTTTTCTTCCTGGGAAAATTTTGTCCGCTAGTGATCTTGTAAACTACACATCCGACTTAGGTGAAACCTTTTGCAGGGTAAGTAGGCATGTTATTAGATTTGCGCAATCAAGGTCATTTTGCCGCGCACCGTGTTGCAAGAGCGCGCACGTGCAAAACTTAAAATGACCAATATAATATGAATATAACCGTAACTTTTCTATTTTATGACGAAATGTTTTGAAACTTATAATGTAAGGATAAATTAGTAGTAAGCATAAGATGACATGGTCAAAATAGCAAGATCGCACGCGCATGCACGTGCATACCAGTGATAGAACTTTGAACATTGTGAAGAATGGAGAGGATGGAGGTGATCAGACTGCAGAACTGGTGCCCTTACAATGTCTGTAGTACCTCCTTGGTGACCTCCTGGTTATCATGAAAAGGGATGCAGCAAACTAGAAAGTTGTCCGTTACTCTGGCTCCAAAGTAGTAAAATCCATTCAGTTTGATGCAGAAAGGCAAACCTCTGATTCACCTGGTGATTATTCAGACATAACTGAAAACAGGAACCTGGACATCTGTGTGTCTGACTGTAGAGCTAATGCAGTAGTGGTGGTCAATCAGGCTGGGGAACTGAGATTGAGGGGCAATAATGGGATATACTCCTCCTCCTAAGAACAGACCATTCTATGCGCGAGGAATCACCACAGACAGTCAGAGTCACATCCTTACAGCTGATCGTAACAATGACTGTGTCCACATCATAGACCAGGATGGACAGTTCCTCTGTTACATAGACTGTGGACTGAGTGGACTCTGGGGACTGTGTACAGATACAAATGACAATCTGTTTGTTGCTCAATGTGTAAACAAACGAGTGAAGAAAATCAAATATCTGAAGTGAATTTTGCTGCTGTACTGTAGTTTAGCAATTTTAAATGGTAATTTATGGTTGAATTCAATCATTATTGATGTTTATATAATAATATCTTGCCCGAGCTGAATTAAATGATGAATGCTAAATATAAAGTTAATGATCCATAGACTGGAAAAGTATATTCTAATAGTAATCTTATGTACAGCAAATCAGTGAAGATTTTTAACTTATAAATATATCAATGAGGGTTTTTAATAATATATAACTTTACTTTTCTTTTCAACCATACAAGTATATTGCTTTATTCACCAAAATACATATACCCACAAAAAGAAAAGAAAACATAATGTACTAACATAATAATCTTGATAAACATAATTTCAAAATTTGTCATGTATTATCTATGCAATGTAACATCATGCCAAGAGCATCCTTAGGTGTAAAAAACTATGTCAAATGTTTTGAAAGATGAATTTAAAACTAAAAGATATATTAGATAAGAGTTATCTCCCAGGTACACACATTCAAGCAAAAGAATTGTCTATGTAGGGGATTCCTACATGTATCTCGCTGGATGATTTAAAAAAAAGTACAGTCTGTTGTGATTACATTATCTGATCAAAACTTATCCAAGCTCCAATTATACTTTGTATTTCAACGTACAAAGAAAATCTTACAAATACAAAGCTCAGGATTATATAAAGGCCTCCAAACAGTTAAATAACTTTTAATTAGTTTTTGTTGTTTTCTTTTTATTGAACATGTAACGTAGCACACAAGAAGGAGTTTTTTTGTATAGGAAAGTCATAAGCCTCAGAAAATTAATATGAATTTTGGGAAGTGCAATTTTACTACAGTAACTTCTCTGTTCTTATCACATGTACTTAAATCTTATTATATACCAATTACATGTAACAGTAAATCAATTCATTAATCACCTCTTTTCTTACAAAAAATGATTTTCTTTTCTATCGGCGTAAGCATTATTTCAAAACATTATATATATTAGAACTATCAAAAGAAAATAACACATTTTATATTTAAATGAAACAACCATTTAAATGTTTTCAAATCAGAAGTTAAATACACATATAATTAAGTTCGAAAATCACATGGTAAATGTACATAAAATGAAATGTTCTGCAGTGTGACATAAAAATGCAGATGCTGTCATGAGACAGTAATACCCGCACTAATGTGTTTGCCTCTAAATACACACTCCTTCATATTGGGCTTTCCAAGGAAAAGTCAAAAACTCTATAATTATCACCGTACATGTATTCGTCAAATTGAGCATAAAACTTTCAGGTGACCATGTGATATATGAGGCTCATATATACTTGTCAAAATTTCTAAGTCCCCACTTTTATTTTTTCAAAAAGTTCAAAACCCTAACATCAATGTACTAGTAGCTTACAATTTTGCCTTTAGTTTGCAATACTTACCTTTCAAGGCCAAAAATAATGTAATCGAATGTGTAGTTACTCAACCGTGACCGTTTTTGTTAAAAAGCATGAAGTTCGAGTTCCATTTGTTTTCGGGTGTATTCTTCATATTTTTTACTTTCATGTGTTCTCCATCTTTAATTGATAACGAAAAACAGAAAAAAAGTTTGATTAAAATGCGGTGTATGTCCACACAACAATGTGAAAGTGAAGTTAAAATGGCCCAAACTGGTCGTACTTACTAGAATTCTGTTTCCTTTCACTGTGTGACTTTATTTTACTTAAAACCTTTATAATTACCGCCCGAAAAAACATACAAAGCATACCTGAATTCCTTTTAATCATTAGAAATCGCTAGATTTTCAATAAACACAAAAAAAATCATCGTAGAGTTTATCCGGAAAAATCAATGGAACCGGAACCGGAAGTGCCCTCCCAAATGTCAAACTGGAGGAGTGGGTAATACATGCAATGAGACATTATGTAACTATTGTCAGCAAGGCACAGGCACTTTTGGTAAGCCTACTTGTCATCCTAATCTCAACCCTAACTTACATGTATGGAAGAAGATAGACTGGAGTGTGAGACCGCTTTTCCACCGGCAAAATCTAGCGGAACTAGAGGACGACCTTGTCTCCACATGGAAAAACATTGAATAAAAGAATTTTTCTTAAATAGTGTGAACTCTTTGAGGAACGGTCGTCTTGCTGTGAATTCGTTTGAATGGAGGATAATGCAGTATATAATAGGGATATCAATTTTACTTGGACAGCTTAGTCAAATAGTCGGATGCTTTAGTCGAAGGATAGTCGAATATTCGTTTAATTTTAATTATTTTTTTGTACGAGTTTCACTGATTGTTTTTACGGACTGGTTTACAATATTGAACCTACGCTATCACCATTATATAACGAATTTCTGAATTGTAAACATGTACGTAGTGCAATTAAAATTGTACATCAATATTGATCCGATGTATTTCATTTCAAAATTAAAATCTTAGGTGCACGTTTTATCTAAATGCAGGGTATCAAACGCCCGTATTTGTTCTGGCTTTCTTTACATAACGGTATTACATGTACCCCATAATTGAAGCCAATTATTACGTGTCCATCAAAGATCTTTCACAGGAAAAAAATTGAAGCGTATTTATTATAAAAACAAAGAGAAAGCGAGAGCTTGCATAAATTTAAATTATGAAATTTTGTGCAAACAATCAATGATTAATATCAGAAAAAGAAAACAGGGTTTAATTACTCTCATATTAATTGACTCCGATTTGCATGCATTTACAATTTTGTAATATTATGGCTGTTTACTAGTAATTAATAGTCTTTCTTAATAGTTGTATCACGTCAGATCTTAGTTGAATCTTCAAAAACGAAACAATTGCCCTCTCCATTTAAAACAGTCAGAGATAGACAATTATGAATAAACATGTTTGTTTTTCTTTCCCATTCTGCTTTTTTGTCATTTATGCGGATAACTTACTATAGGAAAGTTTCACTTGAAGACTGTGTATTTGTTTGACTGATCGGCATATGATACATCATGTTTGATGTTACACTGCAGAATACAGTTCAATTTCACATATGTGTGATAACACTGTTTACCATTTCTAAGCTATACAAAAACTGTAGATTTTGAAGATATGTTTGCCTACATACATCGACGTACAAATAATTTCCGTTGAACAATTATACCATACCCTTAATTTTACATATGAAAATATTGATCTGTAAATAAATGAAATGAGCAAATATAAGTTTATTGCCTTGAATTCAAAATTACCTTGATGAAACACATTTTTTACGAATAATCTACTAAAGAAATTTTAGTCGATAATCGGTATGATCGAACGATAGTCGAGTACTCGAATATTTGTTGACATCCCTAGTATTTAACGTTGTGAATTTTTAATTCAAGGGTTCCTTAACGTTTCTGCATATTGTGTTAAAGTGCTTCAATAAAATAAATTCAGTGAGAAAAATTATTTTGCTACTTTTTTCTATTAAAGTATATTGTTAAAATAATTCAGTATCAGAGCGTAGTAAAGCAAAAACGTGCATGGGGACTAAGAAATTTTGACTAGTATATAAGACCCATGGGATTATTGTTTCTGTTATGCTGTATCTGTCAACTAGATTGATATGTCAAACCAATTATCTCTTAATTGTTCAACAAATAACTTCATAATTGGTCATGATTTGTAATGAAGTTTGAAACATGTAGTAAGAGAATACTTGAAAATATTCGTGAAAGAATGGAAGCATGAAAATCTCTACACTAGTTTTGTTTTAACTTTTATATTTTCTTACATTTTTTTGCTCTTTTCAACATATAAAGTCTAATAACTCCTTATCTATATACATATTTTGAATTGTATGAAAACGTTTTAACATTATGTTATGTAGCTTATTTTCTTAAATTGTTTTTATTGCTATAAGTATTATAAACCTTAAAACATCTATTCTCTAAACTATTGATCAAAGTAAGATATTGAATCATATCAAAAAAGTAATGGCGATAGGAAAAAATAGATAATTATTTAGTCAGATCAATATGATCATATGAAAATTTCCGAGAAAGAAGTATAAGTTCCCGAGAATTAATATAAATGTTTTAAATGCTTCTTTTCATGCCTCTCAAAGTCATACGCACGGTCACGTGTCAGTATATGTGCATGTTAATCTTCCATCTTTTCATGAATATCAATACATAAAAAACGAAAATGTAAATATGCTAAGCGTATTTCTTTATTAGTTATCTCGCGCACACGCAACTGGGATACCATGCCTGTGCGTAAAAAAAATGTATTTTTCCGTAGACAGGCATATCCTAACAACTCCTGAAAGGTTTCACTTCAATCATAAAGAGTAGTTTACAGGATCCCACACGGACAAGAAAGTATCAGAAAGAAATAGTACCATGGCAAACACAACAGATTTCGTTTTGTTAACGTAAAAACATAATGAGGATATCTTTGTCCACTAAAATTTCGTATTGTATCATGAATAGATTAAGCATGTACAGGTACTACGTACTTGGCAATGTGTTTAAAACTATATCATCGGTAAAATTAAGTGTCTGAATTTGTCTGTTTTAACGCTTTTTGTACACATTTGAAATTAAAAAGTAACGTAATATCCACTGAAAAGACATGCTTAAATTAATTCACATGGATTTGAAACAGATAAAATGTTCCCAATATAGCCGTTGATTTTATTATCTTAATCAATTGCTTACGCATAAATATGCTGTAAGGAAGGAAAGGAAAAGTCTTTTTAGTTTTAACATTGACACACCATGACATTCTGTGATAGAAGACAGTCATGGATAATTAACCTATGTTTCGTTTGAAAAGTTTGACATGTGTATGTAAGCAGATGATCTTACTGACCTTTCGTCCCATTTTTTAAACATTCTTTTGTTCTTGGAATACTTACTAGATGAACTTATTATTGCCATATAAAAGAGGAAGTAACATTTTTTAGAGAACACCAGCCTTTCCTTAGTTTTTATTTTGTAAACAATAAAGTATATGCAATCCAAACTGACATTTCTTAAATGTACCATTCTTTCAAAAACAAAAACATTGTAAGTGAAATAAGTAATGTATTTATAAAATGTATAAAATATACCAAAATACTTTTTTTTACCTACTGAACATTCGTATCCTTTATTAACTAGCTATGACTTTAAAAGGTGAAAGACAATCAAGTTCATTTCAAGTAAAAGTAATTCTGTAGGTCTTATTTTTAATGAACGTCTAGCACCATAAGAGCATTTCTTATTTCAAAAGAGATCGTTCCAGAAATCGTTCCCTATTTAATATTTTTAATTTTTGTTAAGCGCATTTGATATTTCGAATCCTGATTTGTCTTAAAGTAACTAAAACCGTCCCTTTTATTGAAGTATTGGTCAATTGTATTGTAACAGAAGAAATACAGTTACGAGATTTTCGATCAATTGCTTTGTAATGTCAACTGCCGTTTATTTTCCCGTCCATTTGAAGGTAATTTTGACTTATCTTTTAATTGTTCACATCAATGTTTCATCAACTTTTACTACTCTATCGAGAGGAAAAAAGGAAAGTAGATCCTTTCAGTGATGTACTTAATCTGCTCAAATGATCAACATGTTAGGAAAAGACAGAACTCGGTTCTGTATTTAAATTTAAAAAAATACTTAATTGGTTCCAAACTCAAAGTATTAGTATTCAAAAATCATTTACGTATCTAAAAGCAATCAGTTCACAGTCAACTAACCATTTCACGCAAAATAGTTAATCGTTAAAAACCGCCGTCCACCATCAAATATTACCGAGCAGACGACTAGTTTATACTTATTGCTCATTAACAACTAATTGACAGTCAACTAGACATTTTCATGTGGTAATGAATTTAAATAAAAATATCCTTTAAAGCAATATCATAACAAACATTGCATAAAAATAGATACCTAACAGAGATTAGTGTGTGAGAGAAACGAGAGGACATTCACTTCCTAGTATCATAAAAAGAACTGCTTAGAATTAGAAACATGTAAATAACAGAAATTAGTGTGTGTGAGAACGATAGGACACGAGGGGATCGATATTTCCTAGTATCAGATAAAAATACTCAAAGATGCTGAGTGAACTTATCACCTGAGAAATGCAGTGAGGGTGTTTGCATGAGTGTGATGAAACTTGATTTCGTCAGGTCATTTTTGGTCATAGGGAAAGGGACAGCCAATCCTTCGTAACAGTCGAAAGGTCAACCATTGGAATAAATTATCAACAAAATGAGAAGAAAGTAAAGATTTTGCAAGACGTTTAACATGAATTTTAAATTGTATTTCAAAAGGATAAAGAGGTACAGAAATGTAAGTAAAAATTCAAGTCGCAAATTGATGTTTGTATTTAAAAATTTTGATAAAATAACAAATATGGTCAGAGCGGAGCTCTTACACATGAGTAGTATAAATGCGAAAGGGAAAGATTCCTCGTCAGAAATTCCGACGAGTTGTGTCTTCTCTGTTATATTTATACAGGTAAGAGATTTTTTACAAGCTATAGTAAATAATTCTAATAAAAGCTAAGTTTCAGATTGTTAAGTTTCAGTTGGCTCATTTTCTTTACAGGAAAAGATATTTTATAATGTTTAATATTTCTTTCTTACTATTTATTGTGTTGAATGAAGTTGTTTAAAATATAAAATGGATTGTAAAAATAAAAAGAAATTCCGACGAGCTGTGTCTTCTCTGTTGTATTTATACAGGCCATTACTCAGAACATGAGGGCAAACCAGTTTCCAAGAGGAGAGAAATAAAAGCTTTCGTAAAAAATTGGTCACTGGTCAACAGAGGAGTAAAAGAGTGATTCAGTTGGTTAACCTCTCACTGCGTAATAAGATACTAGTGGATATCAAATATGTGCACGATCGGCCCAATGTCATTCGGGACTCCGCCTTCCTAAACCTTTGCTGGTTAGGATTTAACATCAATTAAGGCTGGAGTCCAGAATGAGGTGTCCACCCGGTTATGATAGCAATATGAGGCTCGTACTTAGTATTTGAAAATTTTATTTTGTTGTTATTATTTGTTATTGTGATAGATGTGTATGTAACTTAAACCTTTGTGATCAAAAAGACTAAAAAAAATTTTATGCTTTCCATATGATAATAAAGCAAATTTAAAACTGATTTTCCCGCAGCTCTGTTATTGTTCAGATTGAATGAAGAAAAAAGTATGAGTATTGTTGAAGATATGTCATTTATTGGTGACATAAATGAAACACATGAAATTTTGGAGATCCTATGACTCTCTACAATTAGTATCTACACCATGTTATGGATCTCCCAAAAGTTAAAATAACATCATGACAATACTCAAAAACACAAATTTATCAAACATTTAAGCTGAAAAATAAGGTTGCAACAAATAATAGGCCAACAAAAATCCAACTACATTGGATTTTCCGCCACACAAGGGAAACAACTCATGGACACACATGGACAAAATATTAGTAACACCTTAATACCTGTGTTTTGTAAGAACAGATGATAGATCTATATACCTGAAAAAGGCAACCCCTTTTTAACATTTAAATTGCAAAAATGATAAACAATATTTTCAGAACATGGGTTTGAAATATTTGCACAACTGTAACAAAACAATATCAACAAATGTTAATTACAGTTAATTACATTACAGAGAGTATTTTTTAACTATACAAATACTTCACAGTACACATTCCAAATGTCTGAGTCCTTGATTCCATACTCAAAATTGTTATTTACACTCTACAAATCTCTTGCACATGACTAAAAATAACTCAGATGTAATAAAGTTAGGGGGAGAGGGGATGACAGACCTAATCTGAACCATCAGAATCTAACCTGGGCGGATGGCAGACATGATCTGAACCATCTAAAGCTGAGTGTTAGCTGACCTAGGGACAATCCCATGAACATGGCAGACATAATCTGACCTGTGTGTATCTATGGACAACCTACATGGACATAACCGACCTAATCTGACCCATTTACCGCTTATCACGGGACAATCTACAGAAAGATGGCAGACATAATATGACCCATTTAAAGCTAATTAAGGGACAACCTACATGAAGATGACTAGAATAAACCGGTTTATCCAAAATTGATTTCAGAAAAACCTAAATAAGCAGGTGTTTAATGTTGTACCGATATCAATTAATCAAAGGTGGGAAAAGAAAACTATTGAATAGAAAGTATAAAAGACCCTGTCCTTATGTATCTCATGACTGCATCGGATTTCCATCTACCCATACGTTGAATTGCATTTTCAGAAAAACCTAACCTGGCTGCATGAGTTGCTGCCCCAATGCGAAAACTATGCCCCTTGTACAATTTTGGATTCAAACCGATGAATATAATACTTGCTTCTAAATGTTTTGAAACAAATGAATTTGAAACTGGAGTACCATCAATGAATTGAAAAAGGGGCCCTTTTGAATGTTTGAATTGTCGCAGGTAATCAAAAAGGGCAAACACAGGACAGAGTTCTTTTTCAGGACTAGGCCTTTTAGGGCAAAATGGTAATCCCCGACCAGATTGCATAATTTTTGACGCAAAATTAAACTTACGTTTTTAATATCCCTTTTTCAGTTTCAAAATAAATGTCTGACCTTTGCAACACTTGATTCATAGATTGCGGTGTCCTAACAATTAACTCTCCCAATCTAAAAACCCTAAAAATGCTGTAAGAAACAATGCTCTTAACAGAATTCGGTGACTCCAAGTGGCGCTTGTATGACATATAGCCTGTATAAGTTTTACAAGAATTTCCCCGGTTATAGGGAGCCTCGAGTCTGCTCCATGGCCAGATTTTTGACACCCTTTTAACAATTTTGAAAATTCTGAGATGGGTCTGGCAAATTCAAAATTTTATGAACAAATGAAATGGCTGAAACACGTGATGACAATGTGCTTGGTGAATATTTGTTTTCATAAAGATGAGCCAAAAAATTACAAATGGTGCTTGTCTTTAATGGAAGATCAAGTGTTGTTGGTGACCAATGCTGCAACATGTTCCATGTAGGTAGGTATGTTTTTTGTTGCAGGGTTGATAGACGCCTGTATTAGATTCCGGGCCATTGGTGTTAAATGTGCAAAAGCTGGCAAGGAACATGGGTTGGATGTTTGTCTAAGAATGGAGCTTCCCTGAAAGCCTCCTGAAATTTTAAACGAGAAGTCTGTCAAGTACATTGGATTTTCCTGAAACATGTTTTGCTCTAAAGTGTATATTGCATTGCATTGCTACTAATACAAGCCGACGTAGCAATTTCATGAGGTTATGTTCTTTAGATGTCTGTTTATTTATGATCTCTACAACTGCCATGTTGTCAGATAAAAACAGTATTTTTTTTGTTTTGAAGTTCATGCTCCCATAATTCTTATGCAATAACAATCGGAAAAGGTTCTTTGATGCAAATTTGATATTGTATAAGGGCATAGGCCATGTATCCGCAAACCATTTTGAACCTAAAACTGCAGCAAGACCATGAGACCCTGACGCATCAGTTTGGAGATTTAGGTGTTTGAAGACATCCATTCTTTTTTTTAGGAAAACAGACTTTCCATTAAAGTGGTCTATGAAATATGACCAGGTAGCTAAGTCAGCTCTCGCTTCCTTTTCTAGCTTAACATATCGTTTACAATCATCGAAACCACATGTGAGATTGATTAAACGCCTTAGAAAACCCTACCAGGTACTACTACCCCACACGCAAAGTTAAGAAGACCTATGGCTGACTGTAATTCTTTCAACGAGACTTTTTGCACTTTTTTAAGTGATCTAACATTTCTCTAATCTTGACAACTTTTTCATATGGAAGTCTGTATTCCATTGTCCCTGTATCTACTTCTATCCAATAGATAATTATTTTAGTTGTTGGTATCTGCGTTTTTTGCATCTTAATAGGAATCCCAATTTCCTTACCAAGAAAAAGAAACTAACTAGATCATCCTTACACTTTGATGAATTTGGTGGGCCCACAAAGAAAAAATCGTATAGGATATGAGAAACCCCCGCTGCTTTAAATACGTTTTCCATTATCCATTGTAGTGCACAGCTTAATGGTTCAAAAATTTGACAACTGCTACTAGCCCCCATTGGTAAGTTACACATGTATAATAGAATGAATTTTTCCAATGAAATCCTAACAGATGGTGATCTAGAGGGTGAATTGGAACTATTCTAAAGGCATCTTCGATGTCGGACTTTGCCATTAAACTATTTTTACCAAATTTTTGAACCAAACCTACAACATTATCAATTGAATCATATGCACAGCAGAGAGCTCTATTGGAATGTTGGTATTCACGGATTGGTCTTTAGGAAAAGACAGGTCATGAATTATTCTGAAATTACCTAATTACCTTTTGGCACTAAACCGAGAGGTGATACAATAAAGCGATCTAATGGGGGTGTAAGGAATGGTCCAGCAATTCTACCTTTTTCTAGACCTGTTTCTATATATTTATTGATAATATTTGGGTGCTCCATTGTTGATTTATGATTTCTCGACATATGGGATATGATAGGATCTGTGACACAACCCAGGCGAAAACCTTGTTTAAAACCCTGCACCAAATAATTTGAAAGAGATCTATCATAATGGGCTAGAAATTCACTTAATTTGTTTGGGTTGACTGGTGTTGGAAGTTGAAGTCCCCCCCCCCCCCCTGTGGTTGTTGAAACTCTGGGTTTAAAATTTGATGATTGATTTCTTTTACCCCCTTGACAACTTGTTTTTGCGTGGTTTCCGTTGCATGTTTGGCATGTATGAGAGAAGAGGCACTGGTCATTCGAGCATTTATCCCCATTGTTAAAGGATAGCAGAAACGGACTTGCGATCTGCTTGCCATTTTTCGAAAGGGCTGTTGGGCAGTATTATTAACATAGGTGCCTGTAGCATCTTTTACTCTAAGTTCTTGAATGGGTTTTTGCCAGGGGACATTAACTGTTTCTTTTTATTGTCTAAAATTTTCATATAGACTTCTTTCCCAAACCTTTTCTCCTAGCATTTTGTGCATTTCCCTCATGAAAAAGCAACGTTTTAACAAATGCGGGGCTTCCTTGGGGACTTTTCCAAGTAGATTGCTGTGAATATCAAAAACGCATCTGTCCACTGATTCATGGACAGAGGCATTTTTGGCTTTGTTGCATTTTGTTGTATAGTAACTGATCCGGTAGCAATATTTAAAGATACTGGATCATCTCGCTGCTGCAGCAGCACACGCAAATCTAAATACTGATCTTCCAGATTTTTTGTTTTATGCGTTGTGCTACATGTACTGTTGCACCAAGGGGAATCCCATCAGTGATGGATATATATGCTATTCGCCACTTTTGGGGTTGCTGGCTCACCTGAACTCAATAGCTGATTAAGTAATGCTGATATGTTGCTTGTAGCATCTGAAGAAGGACCAGCATCATGCACACTGGATTCGGTGGAAGGAGCATTATCTGAAACTTGCACGTCCTGAGCAGCCACTTGTTCAGCGCTAGTGATGGGAGATTGGCTACTACCCTGTTGCTTTATAATTTCAGCCGCAAGTTTTTCATCATCGATCTGCACGGTTGGATGCTCCGCCGGTTTTGAAACTTCACTTTGGTTTTTTTTTTCTTTCCCCTCCTCGGGGTTTCGTCTGTGGCTGGCTGTCTCTTTGGCGTGGTTGAAACTGAAAGAATTGTGTGTATTTAGAATATATAGCTTTATATTTTAAGCAAACTACTTCTGGTTGCTATTTATGTTATATTGAAAGGTCTCATCAACATGTTAGATACTGCCTTTCATAATTGCATACTTTGATAATTATTACATGATTTTCAGATTTCAACAACAGTCGCCTCAAATCATTACTATGAATATCTTCAGTGATGCAAACATATCTGTTACATACGAAAGCCCAGAAGGCTCATTCGAGATTCGAAATACGAGATTCGAAATTCGAGATTCGAAATTCGAGTTTCGAGATTCAAGATCCAAATTAACCAATCAAAAGGCAGGGCAAACTTTGATTACTCCCCTTTATTATGTTTTACTATCAAGAAATCGTTGAATATATTCATATCAAATGGGTCATTTGCTTAAATGATAATGCAAGAAAAAAAGATATATGTATTAAAACGAAATGAAAAGGAATTTTAGGTTACATTTTGGAAAATATATATATACATTCTTATTTTTCCTCATTAAACAAAACAATAGATACGTATATAGAATATTATATGGTCTTATCGTTCAATTGCGGAATTCTTCGGTTGACCTTTTTTTAATAAGAGCATTGATGAGGGAGAAAATTATTATTTATATGAAATACTAATGAGGGTACCTTTGTTATATTGTGCCCCCCCCCCCCAATAATTTTGCCGTATATAAAATACTATAGAAAGCACAACTACCATATGCTTGTGCCCCCTCATTAAAAACATCTGATGACTTCTTTTGCTTTGTTTTTGGTTGTCAAGAAATTTTTGGTTGTTGAAAACTGAAAATGTGTGGCTGTGCCCCCCCCCCAATGATATGAGCATTATGGTTTTACTAGTATATTTGAGAGTTTGACCATAACACTATGGTGAGAGACTAAAATATAAAACAATAACGCCACAGCTTGCAGCTTAACTAGACTCATCTACTATTCGATATAAAATAAAATAAATTCCAGTCTGTATTGTATTTATGATTTTTAATTAATTCGTTATCAAAGCCTTAGACCAAAATAATTAATTGAAAACTTAATTTTTATGTATTTCCTCTATTAGGAAACCTACAACATATTTTGTGCCCTAGAAAAACGAAATAACGTAAATAAGAATATCAACAACTTGATTAATAATGATGGCAAATATGTAAACTAACAACAAGAGATCTTGGAAGAAGTTAGATAGAATGTTCTATCGTTAAAATGATATTGTCCTAGGACCCGGTTTAACGATAGAATTGTTCCGTGTATTCGTAATGTAGCAGAAAGAAACACGGGCGACAATTTGCATAGTGCATTTACTAGGAACAATCTAAAGATTCCCAATGTAGTAATTTGAATCGAGAGAAAAACGTTGAGAAAATTAATTGGATTTTCATCTTTATAGGGATTATTTTATGGGATAAAAGGCAAATGCAATCTCAAAATTGTTTTTTTTTTTTTATTAATTTGGTAGTTATTTACAGTGAAAAATCCTTTTATATTCTTCAAAATCATTTCGGAGCAGGTCTGCTCTGATTTGCTACATTGCAAGTATATGGGATGTATTCTAACTGTGATGAGGGCTTGTACCAAGACACAGTTAGATTATTCTAACTAGGAAGAAGTTAGAAAATTTTACGAAAATCTACATAAAAATAAAGATCAAGAACTCGATGATCTTGAAGATGTATGAAATTGTGTAATGAATGGGTATGTATCTTGCTAGACCCGAGCGGTTTCCTTTTAAGGATGAATTCTGCTTATCATTTTACCACAAGTGGGTCTTCGTACTTAAACGTGTCGTAAAATTCAAACTGACAACAATTTACAAACAAGTTTTTAAATTTTTTATGATTTACATGTTTAACTATACTTATTTTTAAATAAAAAATCTTTCTAATTTGTATTGATGACCAAGACGTGTGGAAAAATACGATATTTACGACATAGGCATAAGGAAGTCGACAAGTGAAATCGACATGATCGAGAGGGGAAGAGTACGGGATCTCCCGTTTCAAAGCGAACAGGAATACCCAATGGCACTCCGTTAAAAGAGCCAACCGACAGAAATTTTAAAACATTTAAAAAATCGCCGATATCACAATCAGGCCATGTACATTCTCGAAAGCGGTCCCCAAACATGCCAGCCAAGAGCGCCGAAGTGTGCTGACGACGTTCCATTAGCAGTGGAAAAGCGAAAATGTAGGTTTCCGATGCCTTCAAACTTATTGAAATAGCAATGTTTATGCATTATAGATACAAAAGTTTCAAAATACCTAGTATACTGTCACATCGCAAACTGAACATATTATATTCTACATGTAGGAACGTTAGGTATAAGGGGTCTTCAGATTCGTGCAGACGACAATATTTGTATTATCCTTTTCATTGCAACTTTAGCTCGTAGTATATGGTAAAATTCCTTTGATATTGTAAATGCAGAATATCTATCCAAAATTTATAGACATACCGTACGAAAATAATAAGATAACATCTATAATTTTCAGCTGTTTACATTCGATAAAAACTAGGTCGCTTCATTCTATGGCGGCCTATGCGGGTAAAAAAAATGGAATATTTCTGAAACATCATAGAACATATAGAAATTATTTGATTCTAAACTACAGGCTTGGGTTCATAAAAACAAAGTCAGATAAACAAAATAATAATTTTACATTTTTTGAACAATGAAATTAACAGTAATTATAATGTATTTTTTTTTCTAAAATAATTTTTTTCAGGTAAGTCTTGTTGTCACAAGAATCACAAATGAAGTTAAGAAGAGAGCAGGTTTTTAGAACCACTAGAATCGGATGGAGAAATCCATGCAAATCAGACTGAGGAAGTGGGACTAGATTTGACTAATCCCAGGGAAGCCACCATCCAACACCACAAACCAGAACCCAATCCAGAACCCGCAGGGCAAGAGAAAGAGAGGACATCTAACAAACTATTATGAAGTTTTATTTGTTAAATAATTACTTTTTGTTCATAAAAAGCTTTTCTTAACAAAATTGCAATTATTACCTGAAATTATTACACAAATTTTGAATATTTGGCGAATAAAACACGGACTTTGAAGCCTAAATGCCTTGATTTATTTTCATGAAATGCTAAAAAAAGAAATAGGGGGTGGGGATATAAAAAATATCAAAACTTTCTTATATGTACACTAACCCCTACTTTTCATACTATGAAAAGGAACCATAATACCTAAAGAAACTGTACAACAATTTTCTCAAAAAGTTTAATTGTAGAAATATGTTTTTCTCTGTTTTTTTGAGCAATTTTATGGGGAAAAATCTACCTAAATTTGACACCGGTGAGCAACATTTTAAGATACAAGTTATCTAATTCGTGTTTATTTGCTTATATTTTGCTTAAAAAATTAACTTTGCAAAACTTTCAAGTAAATTTAAGCCAAATTAGGTTTAAATTGAATGTATTTATAACTTTATGAGGTATTTTTATGATCTAATAGCTATTTTAATGAAATTTCCCATGCTCTATTTTGGCCTATGTTGGAGGGGTTGAATCTCTCTTGGATGAACACTAACATACACTTTTCTTGTCTTTAAATTATTCCTTGGATATTACACTTTCAGAAAAGTATAAGCATGTGGAAAGTTTAATGCACGTTTTTTTCCGCGTATCAGCAGAATACATCCTTAAATAATTATCGAATATATATTTATTGTAACTTGAATGTTGCCCCCCCCCTCCCCCTTGGCCATTCCCGTAATATTTTTTCTTATATAATATACTATGGAAAACAGTTACTTAATGCTTATGTCCATTCAAAAATAACTTCCAATTACCATGATAACCCCTATTTGAGGTTGGGGTGGGGATAAGGGGATTAACAATGATTTTTTAAAATTTATTATTCCCAATGGGTCATTATCTTTATTAAGCATGCATGTTTCAGCCATCCGTATTTAAGGGGCTTTCTATTGGTTTCACAAACTTGGTCACTGGCCACGTTCTAATACCGTGTCACAAACACTATCCACCTTGAAACCCGTAGTACTAATTATTACAGAGACGAAGCATCGATTTTGAAAGTGGGGTGGAGTGGGTGGGTGGGGAGGGCAGACAAAAATATTATAATTTTCAAACCTGGAAATAAAAACTGACAGAAAAAAATTGTCCAAACCCGAAAATCCTATTTCGTGAAAGGGGACGGGGGGGGGGGGGGGGGGGTCGAACTTCATTTAAAATTTAGTACCAAATTTATTTTAATATACTACTACTTAAACTTCTTTTTACTATACTGCACTACTGTACCAAAACGTGGGGGTTGGGGGGGGCTTGGCAACCGACCTTTCGATGAACATTTTCAATAGTAAAAAAATTATGTTC
>NW_026925435.1:0-26690 GCF_032062105.1 Saccostrea cuccullata | reverse complement strand
AAGTTCATTAAAATCTGGGCTGGTGCCGTATTTGACCCTTCGTGGATCGTGTTCTTTACGATTTACTTTCAAAAAACGAACAAAACGTAGCTGAAAAGATATTTTAAAATATTTGAAAACATGGTTAACCATGAGTTTGAGCTGGGACACGTGATCACTATAAGGCACTGGTATGGCGAAACAACACTCTTTATGAAGCTTACCCGTTCTTGTGGATGATTCCATTACTAGTTATGGTTATCCTTCTGACTTTTTAAATAAGCTTTACGTATGAGAACTTTTAAATATGTAAGTTAATATATTTTTGAAGCAAAAGCAATTTTCCAATTTGATTTTTTTAAAATGTGTATTGTAGATTCATAGCAAAGTGATCGACCCCCGTCTGAAAGACGCGCGGGAACATGATTTATTGAAAAGGGGGGGGGGGGGTAAGTTTCCGCTATTAAATCAAAACTGGTCGTACAAAATTATACAAAAAATTTTGAAGATTATTTTTATTACCAGCTACCTAAAAAAAGTTTTTACCAAAATTAAGGTAGGACAAAACACCCGTGGATTCTATTTCAGCCCATTTCTTAAAAAAGTACTGGAGGAAAAAAGAGTAATATTACTATACTGACAACAATGAATGATCCCTGAAAGAAAAATAATAAGTTTTGGCAAATTTGCGTTATATTTTGTGAAAAAATCAGAGAATCCTATATATTGGTGATTTGGGAGCTTACATTTTGGAATGTTTACACTATCTAAGTGCAATAAACAAGCAAGTTACAGTCTGTTATAAAATGCAGTGCAACTTTTGTTCCATAAATAGTAGAGGGCTGATATTTGGACACATATATAAGGAGTCTCTATTCTTTATGTACGACAAAGGTCAAGGTCATATCAAGAGGTCAAAGGTCAAATATTGTGACGTCATCTACTGAATCTTTTAGTTTTTTGCCATTTAATTTTTTTAAATCACCAAAATATCTTAAACCACCGGTTCAATTTTCTTTATTTTTACACATTTTATTCTAAGACCCATTTGAATCATTCTGTTAATTTTTTGTAAAAATTGAATTATACATTTTCTCTTTTAAAAACTTAAACTGTCGGATATTTACATGTGAATTTTCAGTTTCTGACACAAAAATATTTTACCCACATTTTCCAGCATCAATGTGACTTACTGATTTAAAGTAACTAAAAGGTTATCTTTATCAAAAGTATTACACAAATTTGCAATAGATCAATAGAAAATTCTAAAATAAGGCTCATTCTCAAGTCGAATGTCTGATTTCACAAACCTCTTACAGGGGTCTGAAAGGCCATATTTCAGACTATGTGGGCAAAAAATGTGCGGTTGAATTTCTTTCATATCATATATAAAGAGAGATTCTGTATCCAAGAACAAAATATCAAAGTTTCAGAAAAATTGAATTTGAGGAAAAATTTGACCTATCTATTTGGTCCTACCTTAAACGACAGGTTTTTTTTTCACAAAAAAAAATTGAATTTGAAAAATACACTTTTTTCAAGGCTTAGATAATTCATAGTTTTTCAGTTTAAGGTCTTTAAAAAATTAAAAAAAAAATTAAAAAATTAAAAAATTGGTCGAGTTTAAAAATTGTTTTGATGATATTTATATCAAAGAGGTGACTATGTTTTTGTGTTAAATGGTTAAACGAATAAGTCAATGAAATTTGACAGTTATATCTAACCTGGCTTTTTTGAAAATCAAGGTTTAAGTCGTTCATTGATTAAAATTTTTCTCTTCTTGTTAACAACTAAAGGGGGGGGGGGGTAATTTTTGGAATTTTCTGTCCAAAAACCACTCGAACGATTTTGTCTAAAATGCGCATACATACAGTAGATATAGTCATGTACTAAATATACAAAAATAACGAAAATTAAACGACAGGAATTTTTTGGGGTAGGTGTGTTGTACATCCTTAATTAGGCAATGCTACAGTGTATCATTTGTGTTCTTAAATAACTCTATCATGCCCCGCATAGGGGTTTGGACATTTAAATTTCCTGGGACGAATTACAAGTCCAAAATTATCCAAGCTTGCTCACTGGATTTTGAGTCTTATTTTTTAAGTTTTATCCTTAAGTTCCTTCAAACCTACGGAATGTACTTTTGGAGAATTTACTACATGGTTCTACCAACAATTTTGGATATCGTTTTAATTTTCTTGCCGACCTTCTTTTTACAAAAGCATCTTAGGTTATTGTTTCTTATAGCACCTACGGGCGGAAAAAAGAGTAAGGTCAAATATCTCATTTTAATTAAAGCCGCTTCATCCGAAAAAGGCACATATTATCTTAAACAATAAAAGTATGTCATTACATAGATAATATATAAAAATTAATTATAAGATTGATTGAATAGTTAATTACAACAATCCTTACATGGAAAAAAACAAAGACCAAAAACCTTGTTGACAAACAGCAGTTCCTGACGGGAAGTTAAGATCTGTTTTGAAATCACCTTTGAAATAAAATACTTTTATCGGTTATATCTAATTATGAAGAGAATTCAAACACGAGTATTTTTTCTAATAGTAGAATCCAAAGTCATGATATAACTTTTAATAATTAAGTAATTAAATGAACATAATCCATAGTAATTTTTATATTAATATGCATATTTACAGAATAAAGGAAAAATCAGATATTTTAAAAGATTTTTTAAAAAAGGGAGTTTAGTAACGAGGGCTAGAATATTGCCCGTGTACACTCAGGGGCAGGTAACATACTGTATTTTTACGTAACCACTATATGTATGCATATAATCATTAAGTAAAATCAAATACAGTATGTTAACAACCCCTGTGCGTGTACACTTTTTTGTGGAAATAATGCTCGGATTTGTTCTTCATGAGTAATACATGTAAGCGATAAATTTAATTTTTCGAAGGTGATTTCACGCAATGTAAACAAAGGATTATTTTTTGTGTGACGTAACAAAAATTATCTTTTTAACTTTTGAATTTTGATATCTTTAAAAAGAAAAAGACTTTGGGGATATAATTTGACAACAGTTGAAATAATTTATGGACAATTATTTTTCAAGAAGAACGAATATATTTTTTTAGCGATTAGAATCGGACCAAGCGGCTTTAAGTTGAATATAATTCTTTGTATGTCGTTCATCCTACAAGAAGTTCCGCTCTTCGTGTATGCCATTATCATATTTAAATCTAACGATTCGTCGGTCGTTATGGCGGCTCAAGGATTGTTCAACACAATAATAACAATTTCCTTTATTATTGGAAAACCTCTTGATCTTGTAGTTTATGCATGCTTTAGAAAATCTTTTCGCACTGAATATTCCAAGGTTTTTTGGAAATGTAAATCAAAACCCGAAGGGCTTTAAAAATACTAAAGTCACATCTGTTACTAAAACTGTAGTTGATATAAAAACACCAAATAGAATATAAAGGTTAGTAGCCATAAAGATAGACAGGTATGTTAAAAAGAATTGTAAAGAAAGGTAATAATTAGGTTTATCTCGTATGGACAAGCTAGGTTATTTTGAGCAAAAATTTCGTCTTACTTTTTATTATGGGTCAAGAAGAATAACTCTAATTTCTTTCGTACAACTATTTAAGCATCACTGAGCATTCCCACTGCCAGCTTACGTCATTCTCAAAAGCTTTAGTCCGTGAACATTTTAGTGTAAAAGAAATAGAATCACGGGTATGTTAAGGTATTTCCATCCTCATCATAAATTGCATTTGTTTTCACTGAAAATAGTTTAGATTTCATTGTTATGGCTAAAAATGTATAGGTTGAAATGTTTCATAAGATGTCAAATTAATAAGCAGAAGTACGGTATATGCTAAAATTCAAAATTCAATTAATTGTAGTGGAATGGAAAAATTATGCCAACACCGGTTTAAATGCATAATACTGATTTCTAAAAGTTCTAAAATATAGTTTGGAGTCAGTAGAAAAACAAATACTGAACGAAGATACTTGAGAAAGTAGTTATTGAGTTATTGCCCTTATCCCATGTTCTTTCAGAATGAATTTTCGATTAGAGAATTAAATTGCTTATTTTTTATGTTCTTTTACTAATCAGTAATTTATATTTTACTATTTAAAAAACTTTTGTACAAACGATGTACTTCTATTGGGTATGAATTTAGCTTTAACGTAAGTTTTTGCGAAAACCTTTGACATCAAAAGAGAGTAAAAAAAACCTTTAGCCCAAATTCAGAGACACTCCCCTTGACATATGTATCACAAATCTAAAAAGAATAAAAATGTTCATAGCAACCTAGAATTTTTTAAAGGGGCATGATAATGCTACACTTAGATAAATGTAACTAAAAATTTCCAGGAGTAAAAATGAAAAATAAAATATTCTGGGAGCGAAAATGAAAACTAAGAAATTCCGGAAGTGAAAATGAAATAAGACAAAATTAATATATTAAAGAGCATATTACGTGTAATTAATAAGGACTTAATTTTAATGAATGTGGTATGCAAAGAATTTAATTCGGATCATTTATTTTTCTTTAAATAATGACAGACGGTGTTTTGAAATCCCGTTCATTCTTTTTCTTTCCCTCACTTTACAGCAACCGAAACGCAAAAGTTAAACAATATACCACATATCTTGGAGTCATATATGGCGTATTGCTAATCTTTCTACATGTATGGCTTTTTTATATGAAAATAGTATTACGACTGTGAAGCTATGTTTAGCTCATTTTGTTAATGTGGCGTGCCATATGTATGCATTTAAACATACACAGTAATTATGATACGGTAAAATAAAATGTACTTTTAAAAGGTGGTCCATCAAAATATCAGGCAATAAGTGTGACATTGTTCGAAACATAAATTCGTCTCTTTGGCATATTTGATACTTTTGACATTAAAAAGTAATGATCAGTTTTTACAATGATAGCTTTTTTGAGCAATGATAGCTTTTTTGAGCTTCAATGATCTAACAAAACATATGTCACTCTATAATTTTTTTTCCTACTTATACCAAAGCATATCCGAATTGCTAGTAAAAACCCTCTCTTCACCGCTGTAAAGTGCGTTTTGGACATTGAGAGATTTGTGCTAATTAAATTTGAGCTTACATTACCGACAGGACACAACCTAACACAAGAGCGAACCCGGAGCGAACCCCGGGTTCGCTCCGCGTTCGCTCAGGGTCAGCTCTGGGTCCGCTAGAGCGAACCTGGCGTTCGCTTCCTGGGACCGCTTAACGCACTGATGCGTGAAGCGGACCCCGCTTTAATCTCACCGGCAGTAAGTCTGCCCCTTGTATATTCCGATACAGTATTTCTATTGTGGATTGATCATTGTTGTTTTTGCGACGATGCGGACATGTACACTGTACATGTTAACAGTGATATAACGGAGAACATTGATGAATTTTCTAAAATTCAATTGTACATTTGACGTAGATTTACATGTACATGTATAATTGATTTTCTTGATTTCTTGATTCCGTGAAATTCAAACTAATTTAACAGCGGGTTATAAGGCATGTATTTTTCTTAAGTTATAACGAGAAAACAAAAAAAGAAGAGGAAGAAAAGAGTGTTGAATTGATTTTCAGTGTATCGAATGATGTACAAGTGAAACTGACGAAAGAAATCAAAACAAAATACCTTTTAAATGCATGCTTTATATAGTTTACAAATACATTTGTTATTCCTCAAGTTTTGCTTAAACGTAGTTTAAATGTTTGCTAAACACGTGAATTATGATATCGCATCTATAAATTACATGTAACCTTTTGTACATCTGATATATTTAGATTTCATTTATAGTCGTTACACATTAAAAGTTCGTAATAAATATTCAAGGGACATTTTCTAAAAAAAAAAAAAAAATATAGTATATATTAGATCTTTTTCACGCTCGGAATTTTAAAGCGAGTATGATTTTTATCAGAATAAAGAAAAAGGCAAATAACAATTGTTCTTCCGACCCGATTAGAATATATTAATATATGCCTCCTATTTCACACGCACATTGTCTTTAAAAAATCTAATAATTTTATTATCTTATTTCTGATTTTCAATTTACCTGTTACATTAAATAATTCAAAAGAGCTAAGATCACGAAGTGCAAAAAACCGCCTAGTCATCAAAACAAGGGAAACTTCCTGGCATTATACTCGAAGATTTGTATGTTGTAAAACATTTTATTTTTTAAGAATATCTTTTCTGGTTTTCTTTTTACAGCTGTTTCAATTTAGCATTGTTTTCTTAATCAATGCTGTCACGTCATTACGTTGACGTTATATGCTTCAACACCGTAACGTTGACGTTTTGTATGAAAATAACACATATACGTTTATGGAATAAAAATCACCAATATAGGCCATTCTTCAAATTTTTTAAATTTATATGTCATTCAAAGAAATGGGAACTATTGTTATATATTTATAAATAATGGTTGAGTGAAAACAACGTGGATACATGTAGCTATAGGCCTTACACCTTTTAAATGAAAATAAGGGACAGATTAAGTTGAACACCAACACAAAGTGTAAATCTATCATATCTGAGTAAAACTGAATTTTTTGTAGTAAAATATATACTATGATAGCCATGGAGGAAACGAATTTTAATATCCTTAAATTTGCTATTATATGGTCCCACAGCATACAAACTTAAAAAAAATAAAGATTTTGACAGAATAGACAAGTGTTCTTTAATAACGAAAACCTCAGGCTAAAAAAATGCTTAATTAAAAATGAATATGTTTGTAGTTAAATCATCATTTATTATGTTGTCATTTAAAGATTTCGCTGCACTTCCTGAATTTATGGCATTTCCTGAACATTTAATATGTACACAGTTTTTACATGTACATGTAATACACGAAAAATGATGACAATATTGAAGGAAGGAATTTGCTCAAACTCGAAAATCCTATACCGTGGGGTGGGGGTGGGGGGCAACTTTTTTCAGCGTCTACTTTCTTTCAATACAAAACTGATTTGCAAACAATACTACAATTCCCTGATATCATTTTACTATGGTAAGAAGTGTATGGGGGGGGGGGGGGCAACCAACCATTAATAAACATGTTCAATAGTATAGGTAATGTTGGAAAAAAGAATTGAAATAAATCCACAAATTAACGATTAAAACATTATATAATCAAGGTGAAAAATTTTATCAAACTTCTCTCAGTACCACTTTTTATTTTAAAAGTCTACACTTCCCCTTCTTTGAATACACTGCAACATGTGTGTGTTGAAATAGGGGGGAGGATCAACTTTTTAAAAAAAGAATATTTATTTACAGATTATATAACTGATCAATATTCTCATAGATGAATAAAATCAACATTTATATTTATTGAAAAACTATAGGATTACGGATAACCGCGAATTAGCATGACTAGCTTTCGACGAAGAGATTAGCTCAAAAACTAACGCACGAGGATTAGCTGATTCACAGCGATTTCTATGGAATTGTTCTGATCTAATCATTTAATTTTATATAGGGAAAATTCAGTAGAGGTATAATAAACGAAACTAACTTCACGTGCTAATATCATGAATCTTTTTCATGTGACAACGCCGATGTTCTTTCAAATTATATGTGGGGTGAGAAAAAAATAGTAAAATCTTTGTGTAATTTAAAACTAATTTATCTTAGACTTCTTTTCAGAAAACCTATAACAATATATGAGACATTTCGGCACTGTAATTCATATCCTGACACTTAATAAGTATTGTTATACCTTTAGAAATTTGTTCCTATACAATTCTATACAAAAAAAGTTTAACATTTTTAATGTTTTGCTGAGCGGGCATAAAAAAATCGATGTTGGACTGCTGAGTGAGATGTTGGACCGCTCGGAGAGATGTTGGACCGCTTACGTCACAGAGTGGGCGGAGCTTATTCTCATTTTCATTCGCTGGTGTTAAACAGTGATAGAACTGATGTTACATCACGGAATTAAGTACAAAATACGTGTAAATATATATATAAAAAATAAAATAAAATGAAAGGTATTATAATAACAAAACATTTATTGACAGAGTTCTCGGGCAAAATGCGTTTTGTCGAACCCTCGAACCAAACTGTCTGCCTTCGGCCTAACGGCCATAGGCAGACAGTTTGGTTCTTGGGTCCGACAAAACGCATGTTGCCCTCGAACTCAGTCAATAAATGTATATTGTTCTTGGGGAGCAGTTTATGCAACAACTTTGATGAAATCCTAAATTAATGAATATCTGACAAAATAACGCCTCAATTATCAAGTGCACATTCTAACGATAATAAACTTGGATCGTGTCCATTACGGTTTCTGCTGACTATGTTGCACATCGTGAGGACGGACAGCAAATTAACATAATAAATGCAAAGAGTAGGAAAAATATAATTGTGTCAATCAAAGCTCCAGCATATTCTAGAAAAAAAAATCAAATTTCAAATGAAATCAAGATTCATTTCATTAATATTAAATCTAAATAAAATTGAAATAAATTCCATACCCTAAAGAAAGCAAGAATACTTGGCATTAAAATGTCGTAATAGAGCAGGAGAATCGAATGATATAAACAAAAATTGCAGAAATAGCCAATACGGGCGTTAATTAATTTTTATGCTCAGCAATAACTAAATTTCACACAGAAAAAAATGCAGATTTTGCCGAATATCACCAGAATTTCATTATATTTTAGAGACTCACCTTAAAACTCTCAGGACACTTTCTTTAAGGTCTCTTCTTGCTTTTACTCCGAATCTTATGTCGATATATCGTGTCTTTTGACTTATAGACATTTTCTCTATGCTGCTGTTGATTTTTTTTTAAGAAAAGGGGGGATATAAGCATTTGTTAAAGTAAGAGTTGAAAATACCTCGACGACCTTAGCAACATATTACTTTACCATACCCCCCCTCCCCCCGGATACCATGTTGAATGAATCAGAGACAAATACCCTATCTATGATGTTATATTCTGTACGTTATTTCAAGAAAACAAAAATGACAGACAAGTAAAATTACCAGACGAGTTCAATCCATTTATGATACATGTACATTTGGGACACACCGGTATAATGAATCAATTCAATGACCAATTCACGAAACATCAGTAATGCTCTTAATTTTTTTTCATACAGATTTAAAAAATGAATGAAAGTGCAATTCAATTAATTTCTTTTTAAATATTAATGTATCCCTGTAGTATCTTTATTGGCATATTCTTATAAACGAGTACTTAAGTTATCTGCATTGTTATTTGTCACACATCAGTAATGATTTGTCATACGTCATTTAATATGAGTGACATTGTGGTTTCCGACTCCCCCCCCCCCCCCCCCAATTTCCCTCAGGCTATTTTTTTTCGTTAGAAGACCTCACTCTCTCTTAGCTTCTCATTTTATGTCCAGGCTCTATCTCCCATGTTGTGATGAGAATGTACTCTATTATAAACTGGACTGCTTATCTTGGCTGCCCTCTTTCCCTTAGACCTGAAGTTGAACAGGTTACATTTGAGAGGAGCAACTCAAAATAAAAAGAGATAAACAAGTAGCCTCCCTTTGACTTTTTTTCATGTGGCTTGAAGGCGAGACTGGAATTACCTACAACCATGAAGAGCTGTCACTATCTCGGTACATGTAGTAAGTTTTTGTTTTTACAATGTACATTGTATTAGTCTAATAAAGGCCCATCTCAAAAATTAAACGCGATCAAAAATCAATATATTTTCGCAAATTGTTTATTTCAATCAACTCGAATTTTCTAGGTTCAATATGCAATACTTCGTTAGGCCTACATATGTTATTAACTCTCGGATCGGAAAATATTTTTAATAATAAACTTTTTAAAATCAAGCGGTCTTCTTGAAATGCCAACAGCAGTTTCTGAAATGCATGTTGGTTTTGGATAAGGCATGTGGCTTTGTGCGCTTGTATCTTGACTCAAGACAACCTAAATCATTTTTATCATTTATGATGTCAGTCGATGCAGACTTCACGACATACACAATATGTGTTTTGTAAAGGGTAAAACAATAATTTTCAGTTTATATATACATCCTGGTAGTTGCTACCGATGTAATTGTTTATGTTAAAAATATATTAATTTTTAGGATTCATTCCGACTTGGTGACAATAAAGTTTCTCGGGTGATCTCCCTTTGATTACATAGTGACCATGGAGACGAGGAGACGGGATCGGGATGTAAAACATGAATACATTGTTTGTAAAATAAATAAGATATGGGGGAAAGAGTATCAATTTTTAAAAAAATATTTCAGCATCAATGATAATTTAAACCTAGATCAGCTGCGCTTGACTTAAAATTCTTGGGTTAGGAATGAGCGCGATGTTGGTGACTTTTGACGTTACGCTTTTATAGCATTACGGAAGGAATTAACGTAATGCGTCTAATAGTGTATCTTGCTTGACTGGTACTCTATTGCTATCTCTTTGTACTTGAAATACGAGTTTAAAAAGTCATAGATTATTTATAATTAAACTCATGAAGTTAAAGGGTGCTTTTGATTTGTATATACACATGTATATGATAAATGTTGTTCATTTTTCGAAGCAATCTTAAACGCGTTTCCATGTATTACGTTGAAGCAGAACGAATTTTACCCGTCAAGAACGTCCACTGGACAAATATGTTGAACCTCTTAAATGTTGCGTAAAATATTTATTAATGGAGTAAATTTATTAATCTTGTATTCAATCAAACCCAGTAGAGTAGCACATTATGAACATTGAACTATTTCTGTATTCGATGGGAAAAACAATATAATTTAACGACTCGAAAAAAGACATTGTCTTATTTGTGCACGTCATTTTAGATGCTGGACATTTCTGTTGAACTTGTAGTCCAGTTACTAGCTCTAAAGCATGCAGTTTGATATCAACATGAATGAAATATTGGAAATCTGTGAGAAAAGCACATTATTTTGATATAATTTGTTTCTATTTAAATTTTCTTGTAAATGAGAAAATTTATTGTCCATATTCATATGCACGTTTGAATTAAAAGCGTGACATATTTTTCATCTGTAAGAACTTTCTATTTCTTGCCAACATTTAATGCAAAATCGTTTATAAAGTCACAAACGACATGGATTGCTCTTGTTTTGTGAGGAAAATGAAAAATATGGATTCAACTTTGAACACTCTACACACGAAAAATGCGCGATCTCTGCTAAAAAATGTAACGCGTTACACGCTTAAAATGCCGATATATATGCGTTTTAAAATTCTTTTTTTTTTTGCATAAAAATTAGTTAAATGTTATTTTCTTACTAGAAACGGGTAGTTCTATTAAAAATCTATCCAATCATACCAAATTCATCTATATTGCGAGTATATTTTTAAAATCAACGATGAGTTTAATAGGTCGGATTCTAAAATTGTAAAATGGCACCAACATCGCGCGCAACGTCGCCACCATTATTGCATCTTCATGCAGTCATGCTTATAGAGAGTCCGAGAGACTTACGTACACAAAATAAATTATAATAAATGGTATATCTGCATTTGAAAACTAATTAAAATTTACAAAAGCAACATAGAATCTTGTTTCTTTTTAATTAGTATGGGTAAACCCCTATTATTTCCACTTTGGTGGTCAGTGCGAAAAGATTTGAATCGAACGAAAATTAAATATTTCGATGTGGCCACAACCCTCGAACAAAATAAAATAACACTCTATTTGTTCATTTTTTAATTTTCTTTTTAATGGTGTGAATTTTATTTTGTTCAAAGGGTGTGGCCACAGCAAAAATTTGAATTAAAGACGAAAAAATGCAAAATTGTGATAAAAAGTGGCAAAGTTCACGTGTTTAGACGCTTTCTGCACAAATATGACGTCATCAAATGAAAATTTTGGTGTGAATTATTCAAGTTTGATACCTAAGGATAATATTTCCGTAAATAATTTTCTTCTTTCCCTCACTTTATTTTTCCTAAAATCATTAGGCCGATTTAGCACATTCGTGGATTTAGCTCTTTACATCAAAATTATAGATCTTCTTAATCATCTTGGGCATGAAAAAAAATGCGTGTGTATGAAAAGCTTCCTTTTGGATGCAGAGATTGAAGTCATTCTGCCCTAATGGTATTAACAAACTGAATGACTTCACCAGAATGAACGTGAATTAGACCAAATTCCTGTTGATACTTAACAAGATTATTCTTTCAATTTAGTTTTAACTCTACAGTTAGTTTGCGTTACCAACTCTCGAACAACTCACATAACTATGTATTGCTTACGCCTTTATTAATTATTTTTTCCCAGTAATTAGTCTTAAAACATTTCAAAATTTATAATAGATCATAATTCATATGTTAAAATATCCCTTCTATATTATATTTCTTTGATTATTCTTTATCAAGTATAGTAACGGCATTTTGAGAGAATGAAATAATGAACGATTTACTAAATGCCGTGATTATTGTAACGGGGACCGTTACAGATGTTCCCCAAACGCTCCCAAACGTCCTTTTGGTGCCACATTCCCTGTAAGCTTCATTAAATAAGACAAACTCTATGCATTTGAGGCTTTAACAACATTTACCCAAGAGAAAGTACCAAGTTCATTCAAATTTTAGAATTCCACGCGTGCGCATGTGAATGCATGTGCGTAATGACCATATCATCTTGTCTATACAATCTATATACTTTAATATACTAAATATTAAAGTAATTGATCCAAAAGTATTAAAAAAATACGCTCATTAAACTGTATTTTTAATTTTACTCATTTCCCATGGAAGCACGTGCATACATGAGCATGATGACCATACGTTCTTGTAGAAGTCAATTACATCTATCTATGTTCTAAATCCAACCCCGTTTGGTTGAAAACCAAGGGAGTTAAAGCTGTTTAAAGTTTCAGCCAATCAGATTGCAGTGCACGTACACGCACGTGTATGCATGTGCATGATGACCATACCATCTTGTAGAAGTTCTATCTATGTTCCAAATCCCATCCTGTTTGGTTGAAAACCGAGGGAGTTTTAGCTATTTAAAGCATAAGCCAATCAGATTGCAGCGCATGTGCATGCACGCGTTTTCATGATAACTGCTATATATTTTATTGTAGTATAATATCCTAATACATGCCTATGTTTAAAATTTTAAAGGATTTCGTTAAAAAACAAGACAGATTTTGAGACTTTAGTTTCAGCCAATCAGAGCAAAGCGCACGTGTATGAGCGTGAGATCTTGCTTTTTTGACCATGTCATCTTGTCTATGCTTCTAATATATACTTAGACATATGATTGCGCCCATGTGAAAAGGGTCCTTATGGCAATTTTTATGCATTTTGAGTTTTTCACGGATTCTGATAGAGTAAGATTAGAAGTTGTCAAATATTAATTTTTATGGTCCTACGTCTACTCTAAGTAGGTATTTTCTTCATTTTTATGAAATATACTTTAACAGGTTAATAATGACGTCATGTTTTTCAACAACGTCAAACGTTTTCAGAGTGAACGTTAAATGATTTTCTTCTGAAATTTTACTACGGTGATTAATTAAGGAATGAAGCTAATTTCAACTTATGTTATCCGATATAACATAACTTGGGGCAGTTTACGCTTTATAAACCGCGAAGCGGTTTATAAGAAAGCGTAAACTGCCCCAAGTTTTGTTATATCGTATAACATAAGTTGAAATTAAATCGAGCAATATTTTAGTTTTTGACGTAGCTCATTGTGACGTAGGCAAGTTATGTTATACAAAATGTTATATGTTCTTCTGAATGATTCAGCCAATGAAATTGCTTGATACAAGTAAAATAAAATTATTCATGTATATAACGGTACCCTAAAATTAAAAAAATCTGGTTTTATTTTATTAAATGGATGGTTTTAGAAGCACACCCATAGAATTAAATTAAAGATGCCATTTACGGTTTATATGTATAGCTTTTGTTGGGATAGGGGTGGGTAAAAGATTAATAACATATGTAATTGTTTATGCCTAAATATACAGTCAGTTGAATATGACTGTTTTGTATAATATATTTCCTGACAATTGTCTGTGAACTGACTCAGCTTTGAAATGTCAGATTTTTGTAGGGATGTAAACATCTTAGAAAATCATCATATTATTTATTACCTAATTAAAAAAAATCCCCTTCATTCTAATGTTGTTTTCTAATTTTATTCTATAAAGTGAGTTTTAAAGAGTATGAATTCCATTCTTGTCCCGTTCCCAGGGACGTAGCAACAGGGGGGGGGGGCAGGGGGGCCTGGCCCTTCACTTTTTCCCCAACCTTACTTATACCATAGGAATTGATAATTGAAAGTCTGGTTGTCCCCCCCCCACTATTAGTGATGTACGGAAAACGTAGTATAAAAATTGGTACTGAAAAAAGTTGGCCTCTTACCCCCCCCCCCCCTCCCCACGAAATAGGATTTTCGATTTGTGCAACATTAACCTTTTTTTTGCCTTGTCAACTTTTTCAGGGAAGTAAAAAAAAATTCTCTGGCTGCCCCCCCCCCCCTTTCAAAAACGATGCTTCGAGCTTGGTGCCAGAAGCTTGGATATGATAAGCTTTGTAGAGCCTACATGTTACAGAAATATATAAGGACACCCCCACCCCCATCCCCTGCACTGCAGCCAAAATGAAACAAAATGCAAGCATATTGTTGCGGTTTTATGTCATGTATTTTCAGCATTGAATTTTATTTTCTGTTAGCATTTACATGTAGAAATGAAACCCGACCCTGAACTTATAAAGATTTTTTTATCAACCAAAGCAAAAAATAATTTTTGAGCATATTTAATAATATTTAACCATAATTTGATGGCAGGTTTAACAATATATTATTCCACACTGATAACTGCAATGAGATTATAAGTTCAGTGATGATTGAGTTTTTAGCATGATAATTGATCTGTTAAGAGACATTCAATGCTTTTATGAAAGACAAAGTTCGGCATGGCTTAAAGAATTAATTTGCAGATAATGTTTAAAACATTTGAACTCCGTATGGAAAAAAAAAAAACAACACGTAAGTACCAAAGAGTTGTGTATATTAAACTTGGAGATCTTTAAAATAAATACTAGTAGCTATACATGTATATATGGTTTAGAGAACAAAAATGATATTTTCTTTCATTCATTATTTCATTTGTTTTGAAAATTCATCTTTTTCAATAGAGTTTCACGTTTTTCAATATTTGATACATGTAAATAGATTCAATATAAATATTTTTGTCTACCCTACAATATCTCTCTCTCTCCCTCTCTCTCTCTCTGATCAGATTTACTTGACCAGCTCTATTAAAGTTAGAACATTAAGAACATTTTTTTTTGCATTCAGATGTTTTTTGCTTGTTTAGATTTCTCTAATTTGTGCAACAAGAATATAAGACAAAACAACATTTTTAAATTTTAATTTATTTAATCATGATTTTAAGGTAGACGCTTTACATGTTTATTATTTTTTTTTTAAATGAAATTCGTTATGAAATTATTTCATGCAAAAAAAAAAAAAAAGAAGCTATAGATAAGAGATCTTAAAAAAATAAAATAAAGTCTGTTCAATTTTGCAGTTTTCTTCTTTTTTTCGTATTTTTCCTTTTTCTACATAAACCTTATTCCCAAAGTACAACAATATTCTTTTATTTAAAAATTCATAATTATGATTACGATTAAAAGTTTTTTTTTTTTTTTGATCATAAAATATCTCTTTTATAATCTTTTATAAATTCATGCGAACATAACAGTGGGACGGACAACTTCGGAATGGACATTTTTCCGAACTTGCGCACCCTTTTTCTTTAAAGCTATCATCTTGGGGTTTTTTTTAAATGGTGGGGTTTTTATAATCAAATTGATTTATGAAAAAAAAAATTCAACATTTTCTGCTAGTTTTTGAGATATTTGAGTTCAAAAAAAAAATCCCATGGGGAAACATGAACTTAAAAATACCCCACAAAAAACCCCACAAAAACCCCATGGGGTTTATTTTTCACCCCATGGGGGAAATAACCCCACGAAAATCAATGTAGGTTTTTTAAACCCATATGTAGCTTATATTGTCATATGGGGTTTTTTCTCCCACGTTTCTTTATCATGGGGTTTTAAATCCCATGTATTGATATATTTACTGTAAGATAATTCCTAAAAACTTGGGTTTTTTTCTTGGACTAATGGATCATTAGTATTTTCTCTGTTTCTCATTTTATAAAAGTGGATAGTTATAACAAATATGAAATATCTATTATTTTTCAAATTTTCATGTATTCATTCTTCAAATTTTTGCTTATGTAAAAGAGGATTTATATGAAAACAGGTTTCTAAGGCAGTTGCCTCCCATAATGAAACATTCATCATAAAATTCTTCACAGAATATTTGATCGATGATAATTAATCTGAATATTTAAAAAAATGAAACAAGAAAATTTAATACCAACACAATATACACAATAGAAACCAATTCACAGTGTCCAAAGAGGGTCTCTTTCCTTAATTAACTAATATATATTTATATATGTTAGGTTTATATGATGTCTAGTTTCAGTAGTTTGTGGATTTTTTTAAAATCTCCATTCCCCTTGCATTCACCACTAATAAGATTGGATTTATTTAATTCATGTGCAATATATCTACATATTTAATTAATGGAACTCCTTCAGTTATATATCACAAAGTACAACTATTAAAATATTTTGATTCACCCAAATATTTAAAAATAAAATATTTATGCCTTTTGGATCCACCACTTATGAGTTTGGATCATGACCATACATGACATATAATCTTAATGTTTAAAATCAATCAGCCATAGTCATTAATATCCTTGATACACCACAAATATTTCTTTAAAAAAATGAATATCCACTCCCCATGGATCCACCACTAATAAGTTAAGATCTTGATCACACATTTATGCCTTTTGGATCCACCACTTATGAGTTTGGATCATGACCATACATGACATATAATCTTAATGTTTAAAATCAATCAGCCATAGTCATTAATATCCTTGATACACCACAAATATTTTGTTAAAAAATTAATATCCACTCCCCATGGATCCACCACTAATAAGTTAAGATCTTGATCACACATGACATATAAGGTTAAAGTTTGAAAAAATTAGCCATAATCATTATTATCCTTTTACCCACCACAAATATTTAAAAATAATATCCGCTCCCCTTAGATCCACCACTTTTAAATTAAGATCATGTTCACACATGACATATTTATACGCTAAATGTTTGAAATAAATTAGCCATAATCATAAATCATTAATATCCTTTGATCATTCACAAATATTTAAAAAAGATAAATATCCACCCCCCTTGGATCCACCACTTATAAGTTTTGATCTTGATCACACATGACATATATTATAACTTTAATGTTTGAAATCAATTAGCCGGAATCAGTAATGTCGTTTTACCCATCACAAATATTTAAAAATAATATCCACTTGCCTTGGATCAACCACTTTAAAATTAAGATCACGAGCTAAATGTTTGAAATAAATTAGACATGATCACAAATCATTAATATCCTTTGAGCAATCACAAATAATTAAAAAAGATAAATATCCACTCCCCTTGGATCCACCACTTATAAGTTTAGATCTTTATCACACATGACATATAAGCTATATGTTTGAAATCAATTAACCATAATCATTATTATTATCCTTTGACCCATTACAAATATCTATCTACTCCCCTTACATCCACCACAACTCTCATGGCTATCAAAACAATTAATATCCACTTTCCTTGGATCCACCACTTCTTAGTTAAGATCATGATGATCACACACAGTAATATTAGCTAAACGTTGAAATAAATTTGCAAAAATCATTAGTATCCTTTGATCCACCACAAGTATTTAAAAATTCAATATCAACTCCCCTTGGATCCACCACTCATAAATTTAGACTATGATAATACATGACTTATAAGCTAAATGTTTGAAATCAATTAGCCATAATCATAAAAAAAAAGATGACACAAATAACACATGTCGATATGTCTTAGGTAAATGTGAAAAGCAATAAACGAAGGAAAATATTACAACCTACAGTATTCCCTTAGATCCGCCATCATGTCTTTAGATGTTCATCACCAATCTGATTTATTCTTCTTTTTTTATCATTAGGTTAGGTATCTTTATTATTTTTATGAATGAATGAATATTATGAAAAATGAAATTAATAAATCTCTATGCTACTCTGTCTGAATAAAAATAAGCTGAAATAACCACTTAATATCAGCCAAAAAAAGCAGGTACAATGAATATGATGAAATAAGACAACATATACATTGTATACTGTGATGTACTACGCCTTTACGGTACCTTATTTACTACAAGTAATTTTTTTTAAGTTTATTCCTGTCATCAACCAGCTCGACTGTTAAATCTACATTGGATAACGAATCAATTTAGGCTTTACATACATCATGTACATTATAATTATTAGTAATATATAATTGGAATTCATCGAAAATTCTTTGGTTTCTAATTAGAAAAAAAGAAGTTCTGAAATTAATAAAACTAAATTTTCATCCTGCAAGGTGCAGTCAGGCAATATTGATCTCATTCTGACAATATCACTTTTTTTCATTGAAATAGATCTACATGTATGTCAAACATGATATTTCTTTTTCTTATGATACTTAAACTTTCTTACTATAAACATGATAAACTAAATTATTGTAAGAAGACGTTTATTTTTACAGAAAGCATCTATATGCATTATCAGGTCAAGGTCAGTCAATCCCTTTTGATGAGTTCTTTTGATTTTTGTCCCCCACCTTAGCGAATATGAGAGGACATTAAATCTTATTCATCTGTCATCTGTTAAATGGTCGGCTTATCAATGTCAAAAAACTTAAACTTTGGTCATATCTTTTGAATGAGATGAGATAGGGCTTTCAACATGTTCAAATTACACATGTATTACCTGTGCGAATTATTCCTTTCTTAATACAGATTACACTATCATGATTTTTTACCATTACATCACACTTTTCATATGTCTGTCTGTTGCATGATATTTCTGAGCATGCTATGATTTCTGACCCCTTGACCTTTACCTTCATGTTTGACCTAATTAGAAAAAAAAACTTTGGAGCTACAGTAACTCTTCAATGACATATGATATCTGGCATTCTTATTTGACAAAATATGTTGTACATAAATTATAATAACATCTCACCCATAAGGACGCCAAAAGCAGGGGACCACAATTCTTTGAATTTGCTTGTTTTTTTTTTTCCATTCAATCAATCAATGGGTTAAATGAAATACAGACTTGAATTCTTGTATATATATATATATAAAAACTGTCATAATTATTAGGAAGATCCTATGACTTCAGTTCAGGTTTCATTTTGGGTTGTAAATGTACATAGTTACATGAATTGCAATTTTCTCACCCTTCAGTATTTAAATACATAGATATGAATGATATTCACTTGATTCAGAAAAAAAATATTAAAGATTCCATAATAAGGTATTTCCATACATATCGTATGATTGGTACTCTGTTTTCAAAGAGATAATTTTTGGTTCACAGTTTTTTAAAAGGAAAATAGAAATTTCACATCTATATCACTGCAGTTGTTAAGATCCACCCTTGTGACTGAGTACCCCATAAAAGTACATGCAGGGATTAATTATTGAACTCATTCGCACAGACCTAATGTTATAGAATCCATAAATAAATTGAACTTGAACTTAACCTTAGACAGGTTCAATGTGACATACTCTACTGATACATGGGACACCCTGACAGATATTCCTCCTCCCTTGACTGTTGAGTAAGACTAAACTAATAAAAGTTATATTAATTTTTGACCATGTATATTCTAAAAAACGTGGACATTAATTTTTGAAGAAATAACCCCCATGTAATACTTATACATCACTGACATGTAAACAAAACTATCTAGACACATAGAGCTTGATTCCGTTTTAATGGAATAAATAACACACGCCAAATTCAGCATTTAATACTTACATCACTGACATGTAAACAAAACTAATATCCTTCAGACACTGACTGACAGCAGAATTCCAATTGGACATTTTGTGATGTTAATGGAATAATTCACACACGCCAAATCAATCAGACCCCTTGCCTAATTTTGGCGCCCCCCTAACTCCAAATCCTGGATCCGCGCCTGTTGCGTGAATTAATCCTTGTTAAAATAAAGTTCTTAATTCCATCATTAGGCCTGTACATCCAGACAGGTGGTCTTCTTTCCTCTTCTAGTCAATCTCCTATGCTCTTCTGTAGTGTATGAGCCGATGAGAGAGTGTCTAAAATGGGTAGCGAAACCCGGGCCGGGCCCGCCGGGAATTTCGAAACTGAAAACCGGGTTTGCGACAATAACGGAATGAATACACATTCTTTCTTCATGAAATTTACGGACATAGTTTATTACAATAAGATTTGCCTTTGCTGAAAGTTTTGAATTAAAATTTTATGTTTATCCATCATTATCGCCGATTGTCCTTTTCAAGGTGATTAAAATGGGTAGCGGGCCCGGTTTCACTCATTTTAAAATAGCGATTTACACTTAATTAATTTCGGTAATTATATTTACAATTATTTCCGTTAGATCTTTGTAATTCAACTTAAGCTATTTAAAACATCTTATATTTGTTGTAATATATCCCGATCATTAATTAAGCGAAGCGTTTACTAAAGTGCCGAATACATGATAACCCACCTGCAGTAGATTTATATTTTTTTCATTGTTGACTTTTCTAATCTTTACATTCATTCATTCATTTTATTCTTTCATTCATTCATTCATTCATTCATTTATTATTTTATTTATTTCTTTATTTATTTATTTATTTATTTATTCATTCATTCATTCATTCATTCATTTATTTATTTATCAACACATGATTAATCCACCGTTACAAGCATATTACATGTAAATTAGGCCTAATATGTACGATCGCGTAAAGCGTCCCTTGCTCCTTAATCAAGCACATGATATGAATCGAGATTTTTTGTTCACACCCGTTTATGTCTCAAAAATAGTATACCCCTTACTCTTCTCGGTCAGTTGTAAAAAAAAAATTAATTGTATTTTTTATACGAGGATAATGGACTCTCCGGTCAATCTTCGGACTTATTTGATTGTAAATGCAGGATAGGAATATCAAAGTCTAACACGTGTTTTTACAAGGATTCGGTTCCACACCTAAGTAGTGACACCTGTCATTTCCTGTTTATTTGCATAATAGTCATCTAGTCCCTCTTAGAGCAGTCTACATGTACTTCAAGAATGTTATAAATTGGGTTTTAAAATAATGGTTCAACATTTCTACCTCAACCTAGGAGTAATACAAAAGATTGTACCTTTTTTTTTAAATTTAAAGTTTTTAATATTCTTCTTATTAGGATCTGATTTGAAGAAATTAATCATTTTCACATTTTTCTTTTCTATTAGGTTTTAAAACTCTGGACATATAAAGTTATTTATTAAAAGTCAGTTTGTTCAGCATAAAAAATGTTAGTTTGTTCAGAAGTAAAACGCAACTAGTATGGGACTGGATTATCTAGATTGGGGTGTGTAGATATTGGTTTCTCGGAAGTTAGCAAAAGGGGGTAGGTAGGTTTAACTCCAGACTCTAGTTGCTGTATTATAATTATTCAAACATAATGCCAAGTTCTAGAAATAGATAAAACCAACAAGGTTGATGAAATTTCCGGGGAATCCAACTCGGATTAAAAATAAGAAACAAATTCATTCGTTTATTTTAAGACACCCCTGCGCAAAAATATCAATGCATCGTCCAAACCTAAAGCGTTTCGATGTCATCGTGGTCAATATATAGAAGTAAGGTCTTTTGTAACGTTTACGACAAAATTAAAGGCTGTATTAATCAATAAATTAATGATTAATAAAATAATAGTTTTAATTCTTCCTTTCAAAATGTCTCATATCCTATCTACTAATATAGTCTTCTTACTACTGAGGACAATATAAGCATTATACGATCCGCTTTACAGAGTTACGTCCCTTTCTAAGATCGAAAATAAAGATTTAAAATACATATGGTCATTTCATTAACCTGAAATTATTTTCCCATCTAAACAATAAAAGCTAGTGTATTTTTCATTTAACAATAGTTTTGACAGTAACATTTTATTTTGAAAGTTTAATAAAGAAAAACGACAATTTATAGAATCTTGATTTAAATTCTTCATAAGTATCAAAAGCTGTCTCCGGAGAACACTTGGTATATAAACAACGTAAGAAACTTTGAAGTGTGGAAGGTTACAATCTTTATTTTCTCATGTTACACTTCTATCTACAGTCTCTCAACTGAAAGACAATAATCTAAATAGAAACAAAAAAATGATTACATGTTTTAAGATGTTTTTTTTTTAGACAAAATTTTGTGCAGGCGATTTCTCGTAAACTATTCGGTGGATTTCAATGAAAATTTCAGAAATTATAGGTCATTATATGAATTTTATATAAAATTCCGTTTGTTGGAATATTCGGTACCAGTGTCAAGTTATGGGCAATTTCCTGATTTTAAAATGCAATTTTGTCTTCGAGTGTTCTCGAAAACGGCTAAAGATATTAACTGGAGACTTGTTAGAGATGATAGACCATGAGTTATAGATGTGCAATTTTGACATCGTTTGCGTCGTCAATACTTCCGGTCGCTACAGGAAGTGAATTCAAAATGTACACTTTTTCAACTTTTTTGTTTTTCAATATTTTTCTTTGATATAATTAATGGTAATTAAGACCCTACTGGAAAGGTCTAATATATAATTTATCTAAGAATTGATTTATGAAATGTAAAGGATTTTTTTGATTGCTAATCCACACACTAGATATTCGAATTTAAAAATCTGAAGAATTTCGTTTTGTATTTCCAAGATGGCGGCGGTCTCGGTAAACTCCGCCATTAGGCAAGTCGGGTTCTAGAAGGTCAGCTGAGCGTTTACTCTTCAAACAAGATGGGGAAAAGAATAATAACAAATTGAAACTTCTACCAAAAAGATTTATGAAATGTAAAGTATTCTTTTGATTGCTACATCGCAATTACGTTGTATTGAGTATGCTTTTAACATGAGGTTTCCTCAAACTTCTATTGAAATCGCTTTTGTCTGCATCTCAAAGTAGAATACAACATGACTACAAGTGGAAATACGATGACTTCAGTCTTTTACTTTGCACTGGGAAAAACTTATCCTAAACCATGGTTATAATACTTTTCAAGAAACTTGCCTGAATTAATATTCACTATGTTTCTGAAGTATGACTTGACTTCTGTTTATTTTTCTTTACGCAGGCTTGTGACATATTAAATGAATAGAAAAGACAAAAATAAGAAAAACATTTTAAAAGATTGTTTATTATAGGTTATATGAATATTCTTGTAATAAATGCAAGTTATTGACATAAATAGTATTAGATTCCTTGACCGTCGGAGGACGAGTGATTTTTTTTTTTTTCGTGGAAACATTCCAGTCTTTTCATGAACGTATATCTTATCTCTACTTTGAGGGTAAACAGGATACAAAATTAGTGGAAAATCTAATTCACAGCTTTATTGTTACTTGGCCGTATATGAAATTATATTTGTATAATGTGATAAATATTCTCGTACTTTCTAACGCTCGAAATTCTGGTTATAAGAACATACATTTCTAATTTTCATTGAAGCTATCACATCCATTAAATAAATCAAACATTTCAAAGGAATAGCGTTAAGAACTACTTGTGACGTTTGGTACGAAATAATGCATCATGACCCGACTTAGTAGTAGACAAATGGCGACAATAGTGCAGAAATATATAACATTGGCATGCCTGTATATGGAGTTGCATGGGATAAAAAGTTGATTACATATCGAGAAAAGGAAAGAAAACTGTATCATCTGTTCATTATTAATAGATTATCTATCCTAAAAATTACTGTTAAAATTCAAGTTACGAATTCCGATGTGATCATGACAAAAGTTTGTCAAGCTGGCTGTCATTTCACAATTCCAAACTGAATTTTTAAAAAAAAATGTTATGTATGTTGGAATAAAAAAAGCAATCTCGCGATATTCGAATGTTAAATTTGAAGCGGGTTCCCAAAGGTGTAACGGGTACCGCAATGGATTTTCACGCTGGCGACACGGATTCGATCCCCCCTGTGTCCGATTTTTAAAATCACTTTTTCAGTTTGATTTTACGTTGTTTTTTTTCTGAATCGGACGGAAGACCTCTCGTTGCTCGCAACGAGTTTCGTTTCTAGTTATTATTATTTTTCTTCTTCTTCTTCTTCTTCCTGGAACTTTTTTGTCCGGGAATGATCTTGTAAACTGTTCGTCCGATGTAGGTAAAACCTTTTTAGGGTTAGTAGACATGTTATGTAGATTTGCGGAATCAAGGTCATTTTGCGCGCACGTGCTTGCAAGAGCGTGCACGTGCAACACGTGAAATGACCAATATAATATATATAGCCACAACTGTTCTATTTTTAGATGAAATGCTTTGAAACTCATAATGTGAGGATATATTAGTAGTATAGACATGACGACATGGTGAAAATAGCAAGATCTCACGCGCATGCACGTGCACTTCGCTCTGATTGGCTGCAACTAAAGTCTCAATATCTTTCTTGTTTTTTGACGAAATCCTTTGAAATTTTGAACATAGCCATGTATTAGGATATCCTACAACATGAAATAAAGCAATTATCATGAAAACACGTGCATGCACGTGCGCTGCAATCTGATTGGCTGAAACTTTAAACAGCTATATCTCCCTTGGTTTTCAACCAAACAGGATGGGATTTGGAACATAGATAGACATAATGGACTTCTACAAGTAGGTATGGTCACAATGCGCATTGCATACACGTATGTGTACATGTGCTGCAATCTGATTGGCTGAAACTTTAAACAGCTATAACTCTCTTAGTTTTCACCCAAACGGGGTGGAATTTAGAACGTAAGTAGATGTAATGGACTTCTACAAGAAGGTATGGTCACCATGCTCATGTATGCACGTGCGTGCACGTGAAATGATGTAAAATCAAACATACACTTGAATGAGCGTATTTTATTAATAATTTTGGATTAAATACTTTAATATTCCGTGTATTAAAATATCAGTATTGCAGCAAGATGATCGTCATGACACAAATGCATTCACATGTGCACGCGTGAAATGCTAAAGTTTAAATGATTTTTGTACACTTCTTTGTAAATGTTGTTAAAATCTCAGATGCATAGAGTTTGTCTTATTTAATGAAGCTTACAGGGAATATGGCACCAAAAGGGAGTTGGGGAGCGTTTGGGGAACATCTGTAACGGTCCCCGTTACAATTAGCACTAGTTATTATTATTATTATTATTTTTCTTCTTCTTCTTCTTCCTGTAACTTTTTTGTCCGGGAATGATCTTGTAAACTGTTCGTCTGATGTAGGTAAAACCTTTTTAGGGTTAGTAGACATGTTATGTAGATTTGCGGAATCAAGGTCATTTTGCGCGCACGTGCTTGCAAGAGCGTGCACGTGCAACACGTGAAATGACCAATATAATAGATATAGCCACAACTGTTCTATTTTTAGATGAAATGCTTTGAAACTCATAATGTGAGGATATATTAGTAGTATAGACATGAAGACATGGTGAAAATAGCAAGATCTCACGCGCATGCACGTGCACTTCGCTCTGATTGGCTGCAACTAAAGTCTCAATATCTTTCTTGTTTTTTGACGAAATCCTTTGAAATTTTGAACATAGCCATGTATTAGGATATCCTACAACATGAAATAAAGCAATTATTATGAAAACACGTGCATGCACGTGCGCTGCAATCTGATTGGCTGAAACTTTAAACAGCTATATCTCCCTTGGTTTTCAACCAAACAGGATGGGATTTGGAACATAGATAGATATAATGGACTTCTACAAGAAGGTATGGTCACCATGCACATGCATACACGTGTGTGTACATGTGCTGCAATCTGATTGGCTGAAACTTTAAACAGCTATAACTCTCTTAGTTTTCACCCAAACGGGGTGGAATTTAGAACATAGATAGATGTAATGGACTTCTACAAGAAGGTATGGTCACCATGCTCATGTATGCACGTGCGTGCACGTGAAATGAGTAAAATCAAACATACACTTGAATGAGGGTATTTTTTTAATAATTTTGGATTAAATACTTTAATATTCAGTGTATTGAAATATAGATTGTGCAGACAAGATGATAAGGTCTTGACGCAAATGCATTCACATGTGCACGCGTGAAATGCTAAAGTTTAAATGATTTTTGTACACTTCTTTGTAAATGTTGTTAAAATCTCAGATGCATAGATTTTTGTCTTATTTAATGAAGCTTACAGGGAATATGGCACCAAAAGGGAGTTGGGGAGTGTTTGGGGAACATCTGTAACGGTCCCCGTTACAATTAGCACTAGTTGTTTTATACCCCCCCTTCTCTCTCTCTCTCTGCATGTTTTTTTATTCCACTTATCCTGTCAACAACTAAAATTGAAATTTTCTGGGGAAAAATTTAAAAAAAAAATGAAAAAATTAAAAAAAAAACTTGCTGCGGGTGCAATAATTATAATAAGAGGAGAGAGAGAGAGAGAGAGAGAGAGAGAGAGAGAGAGAGAGAGAGAGAGAGAGGGGAAGCCATGTATTATTTAATGACCACTGAGTACTGGCATGCAATGTACCTAATTATTAAATTATAATGAT
>NW_026925434.1:0-26141 GCF_032062105.1 Saccostrea cuccullata | reverse complement strand
CCTGTAGTGCACTCCGAAAAATAGACATTTCCCATAACAGGTTAGATTGGTGTTAATCGAACAGTTTTTCTATCAGTTCAAGTACATGGAATAATTCATAACAGAATTTTTGAGTGAGCTCTTGAGGAATTAAGCTTGAGCATAAATATCTAGTAGTAGGAGGCACCAGTTTAGTAAACACTTTTCTTCATCTACAAATCTTGTTTGCAGAAGACTTTGTGAGTCTGACACATTCTAATTTAAAATTTGTTTTACACAAAATGAAAATGTCCTTCTTTAAGCTATTTTGGTTTAATCTAAAAGCATAAGATATATATTAAATCATTAAATGTACTTCAGTTCATGTGTTTACTGGAGTTGCACCTTATTTTAGAAATCTACTCTAATTTTAACACATAGATAGTCAGAGATTATTTTATTATGGTCTTAAATATTTTTTAATGATTTGAACTGATTTTTGAAATTCCATGATTTTTGATTGAACATATTCAAAATTCTTTTCTTTTTTATTAATCCAGAATCACAGATATACCTGCACATCTTGGCCAGCTTCGTGATTTGACCAGACTGAATCTAGCAGGAAATAATCTGCGATACATTCCATCCACTCTGGTGCTTGGCACCATTGCAGACTGTAATGGTAGGGCATATCTGTATATTACTGATAACCATTGGGGGAGGGTCTAAACAGTGAATGAGTGCATCCATTTTCTTTACATCAATATTTAATCACTGTGCATATTTTGATTTTTTTTATAGTTTCAGATAATGACTTCATCTCAAATGAGCATTCCATAACAAGTGTTCCAATGACAAGTAAAATTCCACCACTGCTCGAGTTAAGTGCCAGGGCAACTCTACACAATCATTCTATGGATAAAATTCAAGAATTGCCACAGTCTTTACAAGGTTTGTTATTCAATATCTGTAAATGCTTTTTGCTTACTATGAAATACAGGTATCACTTATTTTCAGTGTGGGGGTGGCAGATTCTTTTTTTCATTGTTTTTCATCATTCATTCAAGAGACTCACAAATTCATCTCCACTGCAAAATGTAAAATTTCATTTAATTATGAGATGAACCTTATAAATTCCCATGGACAGATATTTAGTTCCATTAAACAAAGAAAAATCTGACTCTACCAAAATGTGTGATTTTACTGACTTCTATTTGTGATTTCCAGGTCATATATCGTAAACTTTTCATATTTAAAAAAAAAAAAAATTATCATTTACTCTTGCAGACATGATCACAAAGAGAAAGTACTGTGTGAATTGTTACAGGCCATGTTTTGTGACTTTCCAAATGACCTTGACATTCCAGCAGTTAACCAACATGGACATTCCCACAGTGTCTTTAAGGTGCCTGTCATGTACACCGAGTCAGTGTTAAAGACAAGCTTCACTTCATTTTCTACAAATCTAGTCATACCATTTTTCTGTGATTTGTGTTAGTGATTATTAGTTGTATTATTTTTTATGAATTATATTTTTTTTATTATTATTATTGAAAGGCTGCTTCATAAGATGCACATATATTTTTAAAATGCTATTCAAAGCACAAGTAGCTGGTCTACAGGTTTTATAGTTTCAGTGGAGATCTCTGTTTTATGGGGGAAAATGAAATGCAATGTCAATGCATATTTACCTTTGTAATACCTATCTAGTCATTTATAATATAGTCTATGTTCATGCCAATTTTAATATCCTTCTTATTTATAATGCTGAAAACTTGCGCTTTTAAATATCATTTTTCCTGTTTGAGAGAGGTACTGAATAACATAATTTTTGCAATTAAAATATTTGGTGATCTTCCTAGGTTGCTTTCTGTTCCATGTTTAATTTTTTTTTTGGAATTCTGCAATAGGAAAGATAAAAGGTTGAAATATTCACGGTCTTAGGTTTTAAAATTCTTGCTGAACTGCAAAATTGGGCATTAACAGAAATATCCATCAAAAATTAGTCTCTCATTTTCATCACAAAAATATTACAATTTTCCCCTCTGTTTTTTTTTTTTTTTATTTTCCTATAGCTAGTAAATATTAAGAAATGTATTGAAATGATTTATGAAAGCTCTTAATTGCCAATAATTGAATTTTATGTAAATTGACAGATATCAATTTTTATCACTGTCAATGGCTTTACTATTGCTTTTGCTCGATTCTTATACAGTAATATCCAGAGGTTTGAAATTATCTCTACATTTAAATCTTGATGTTGTGTTGTGAATATATAATTAAACAAAAACTACAGGTTTCTTGTGTTGGTTGTTTTTTTTTTTTTTCATTGAGTCATTCAAGTCACCCTGGTAAATTATTGCTATTTTTGGTCGTCATCTTTTGTCATCTGTCAATTTTAAACTTTTGAACATTTTCAGTATCTCATAAACCGGTGAAAACCACATCCAATTTCAATCAATGCTCAATCCTATTATAATGAACAATCATAATCTTCAACTTGTCTTCATTTTTAGCATGCATCTTTGCTAGCCAAGGGTGACGATCCACTCCTCTCCTCTTTTCAAAAGAAGAGCAGATTGTCACCCTTTGCTAGCGAAGATGTTAGCATGAGGATTTGGATAAATTATTTTATGACTGATGACATATTTTACAACCTAATGAATTTAAGTTGAGGATAACCGCCAATTTCTAGTTGTGAAAATTGTGTGTATATATATATATATATATATATATATATATATATATATATATATATATATATATATATATATATATATATATATATATAAAAAATGACAAGGCAACAATGTTAGTAAAACGTAAGCGTAACGTTATTACGTCACATTTTTGAATTGTTTTGAACTGTAAAACGTCTGAAGAAATAATGAAGAAAGCGCTTACGTTTTACTAACATTGTTGCCTTGTCATTTTTTTCTAACATTATTTACCAGACACTGTGCCAATTCTTTCATTTTGGATATATATATATATATATATATATATATATTGTTGTGAGGTGTGTTGTATTTGTATTATTTCATCATGTATATTATTAGTAACATTAAGTTTCTTGAACATTCCAGAGTGGTCCATATGTTTAGTCATTTTTTCTAGAACATTCTTGAACTTTGTGTATGTCCAGAACTTTCCAGTAATATCATGTACTTACAACTTCTAGAATATTCTAGATTTATATTACTGTATAAATATCCTGTCAATTCGATGCATAGAGACAATTGTCGTACAAGCATCACTGAGGTATTACTGGGATATAATTTCACTGGGACATTGTGTGCAGCAACGGACACTCTGATGTATGTTTTTTTAGATTTTTGCTAAGTTTGTACTTAATGATTTGTATATTACTGTAAATAAATTATTGTTAAGTTTAAACTGTGTGATTGATCTTTGCTGGCATTTAGGGTTATTCTGACCCATAACAGAATTGGGGGCTCGTCCGGGATAAAGAATTTTTTGCACTTTTGCAGTTCATTGTCAGAATTTTGTTAATTAAATTGTTAAATTTGACTATAAGCCAGCAAAAATCAACATGGTATTTTCGGTCACAAACTTTCTTAGTTCGCCAAGTGTTCAGGTTTTTGATACGTTAAAAAAGGATGACTTGATCGCATTAGGTTTGCATTTTGGGTTAGATGTTAAATCCTCTCAGAAAAAGCAAGACATTAGAATTAAGGTTGCAAACAAACTAGTAGATGAAAACATTTTTGAAAAATACGATCTTCCAGAATATACGGTTAAATCAGAATTAGGCTCTTACAAAATGACAGAATATCAGTTTCAATTAGAGTTAGAGAAAATGCGATTTGAAAGAGAAGAGCGAGAAAGAGAGAGAGAGAACGAGAGCGTGAACGGAAATTTGAATTAGACAAATTAGAAAGACAAGAGCACTTTGAGTTAGAGAAATTAAGATTGCAGCACCAACCAGAACCGTCATTTGTCAAGAATGAATTTGACGCAGCAAAAAATATTAGGTTAGTTCCGAAATTTCAAGAAAAATCTGTAGACAAATATTTTCCCCAATTCGAGAAAGTCGCAGAAAATCTTAAATGGCCACAACATGTTTGGTCAACAATGTTACAAAGTGTACTGGTTGGCAAAGCAGCTGAGGTATACTCTGCACTAGGGGTAGTTGAGAGTTCAGACTATGAGAAGGTCAAAGCAGCAATATTAAAAGCATATGAATTAGTACCTGAAGCGTATAGACAAAAGTTCAGAAAGTATAGAAAGTTTGATAATCAAACATTTGTTGAATTTTCACGAGAGAAAGAAGATTTATTTGATCACTGGTTTAGATCTAAGAAACTTGATAAAACCTTTGCTAATTTGCGCCAAGTCACCCTGGTAGAAGAGTTTAAGGAATGTGTTCCTCAAGATTTGAAAACACATTTAGAAGATAAGAATGTGAAAACTCTTGAAGAGGCAGCAGTCATATCTGATACTTATGCTCTGTCTCATAAAAAGAATTTTGTATCAAGATCTCAGACTAGCAGTAATTCTACCAATTCAGACACATCTAAAAAGAGTGGTTCAGGGTCTCAGTCTTTCACAAGTTCCCAGTCTCCATCCCAAGGTGGTTCTAAGTCCGGTCCAGGACGTTTTGAAGGATCTTCTGGAATAGGGTCGCTTCCTACTTGTAGTGATTGTAAGAAAAAAGGTCATCTGATCAGTGAATGCTTTAAACTTAAGAGAAAAAATGACTTGGATAAAACTCAGCCACATGCTTGTGCTGCAGTTAGAGGTGATAGGGAAACCTTAGGTTCGATTTGTTCTGACACTCCTGATGTCCAGGGTTCACAGTCCAGTTCTATTGATTCTATGGAGGATTATAAGCCCTTTATGTCTCAGGGATTTGTTTCACTCGGTGACTCTAGCGAAATAAAACCTGTCCAGATTTTGAGAGATACTGGTGCTGCACAGACGTTATTGTTAGAGGGCGTGCTTCCTTTGTCTGAGCAGACTTCTACTGGTGGGTCAGTTTTATTACAGGGTGTGGAGCTAGGCGTCATTGATGTTCCCCTGCATAGAATTAGTTTGAAGTCAGATTTAGTTACTGGACCTGTTATCGTAGGTGTTCGACCTACTCTTCCCGTTCCAGGCATTTCTTTGTTGCTAGGCAACGATTTAGCTGGTGGAAAAGTTGTACCAGATCCTATAGTTTGTGAGAAAATCACTCCAGATGTTATGTGCGATGATAAAGATGATGACATTTATCCAGCCTGTGCTGTTACTAGAGCGATGGCCAGAAGACGAGAAATGGAGGCAGACCATACTCAAGCCTTTGACGAGACGAATTCCTCTGTTGATATTGATTTGAATGACACTTTCTTATCTGACCTTGATGGCACTCAAACAAACATGGAACCACACAATATCGAGAAGTCGGTGATGAAGGAACCTTTATCAAAATTTGGTGGTGAGGATGATGAGTTGCATCCATTAGTTAGCCAAGGCAAGGACATCCTCAGCCGAGAACGTCTACTCTCTGAACAACATAAAGACCCAGATATCATTCAACTTAGTAAGAGGGCACTTCCGCCAGAAGAGGCTACTAAAGTTGGAGAATGCTTCTATATGAAAGATGGCATCCTTATGCGAAAATGGCGACCACCTGACGCTTCCCCAGATGATGTGTGGCTTGTTGTTCACCAGATAGTGGTTCCAGCTGCTTATCGTCGAGATGTCATGAGTTTAGCTCACGATACCCCTATGGCTGGTCATTTAGGTATCAATAAGACTTATAATAGGATTTTGAGTCATTTTTATTGGCCTAAGCTAAGGAAGGATGTTTCTGAGTTTTGTAAGTCGTGTCATGTCTATCAGATGGTAGGTAAACCAAATCAGAAGATACCATCTGCTCCTCTCCAACCCATTCCAGCTTTTGAAGAACCGTTTAGTCGAGTGTTGGTGGATTGTGTAGGACCTTTGCCTAGGACTAGATCTGGAAACCAGTATTTACTTACCATTATGTGTACATCCACTCGATTCCCTGAAGCCATACCTCTTAGGAATATAAAGGCAAAGAGCATAGTTAAGGCCCTAACCAAGTTTTTCAGTTTTGTAGGAGCACCCAAGGCAATTCATTCGGATCAAGGCTCAAATTTTATGTCGGGGTTGTTCCAGCAAGTCATGCATGAGTTGGGTATTAGGCAGTATCGATCAACTGCTTATCATCCTGAGTCCCAGGGAGCGCTAGAACGTTTTCATCAAACCCTAAAAACAATGCTGAAGACCTATTGTTACCAGTATGAAAAAGACTGGGATGAAGGGGTTCATCTTGTGCTGTTTGCTGCAAGAGAAGCAGTCCAGGAGTCTCTTGGGTTCAGTCCTTTTGAATTGGTGTTCGGTCATACAGTTAGAGGTCCTTTGAAATTGTTGAAGGAAAAGTGGCTGACTGAGACTACTGATCTTAATCTTTTAGATTATGTGTCTGATTTCAAAGAAAAACTTTACAATTCTTGTAAATTAGCACAAGAAAATTTGAAGAGTTCTCAGATGAAAATGAAAATGTGGTATGACAAAGATGCCAGAAATAGGGTGTTTAAGCCAGGCGATAAGGTTCTTGTATTTTTACCTATTCCTGGTCATCCTTTACAGGCCAAATTTTATGGCCCTTATGAAATTGAAAGCAAGATTAGTGATGTAAACTATGTAGTTAAGACACCAGGTCGACGTAAAGAGAAACGGGTTTGTCACATTAACATGTTAAAAGAGTATTTTGAAAGGTGTGACCGAAATTCTGTAAAACCAGTTTCCACTTTAGCCAATGCTAAGACTGTTCAAAATTGTATTGAAAGTGATATGAGTGTAGAAATGAATGAGAAAGATTGTAATCAGAGTGTTCGTTTGAAAAACTCAGAAGTTTTGGCTAATTTGGATGCCAAACTTGGACATTTGAACATTCACCAAAAGGAACAAGTTAAAAACTTGACGAGTGAGTATCATCACATCTTTTCGGATGTTCCAAAGAAAACTAATGCAGCTTGTCATGATGTCATAGTGGGTGACGCTCTGCCTATCAAACAACATCCGTACCGTCTTAATCCAATAAAATTGCAGTACCTAAGAAGGGAAGTGCAGTACATGTTGGACAATGACATTGTTGAACCTAGTAAAAGTAACTGGAGCTCACCATGTATTCTTGTACCAAAACAGGACGGTACCTACCGATTATGTACAGACTTTAGAAAGGTGAATTCTGTTACCAAAACTGATTCATATCCAATACCTAGAATCGATGACTGTATTGACAAAATTGGAAACGCGAAATTTGTCAGTAAATTTGACCTGTTGAAAGGCTACTGGCAAGTACCGTTAACAGAAAGAGCAAAAGAAATATCTGCTTTTGCTACACCAGATGGACTTTATCAGTATAAAGTAATGCCTTTTGGCATGAAAACGCACCGGCTACATTCCAAAGGATGATTCACTCCCTTCTTCAAGACCTTGAGGGATGCGAGGCCTACATTGATGATGTCATCATATACAGCGACACATGGGACGAACATCTCCGAATCATGCGTGCTTTGTTTGACATTTTAGCTAAAGCAAACTTAACTGTGAACCTTGAGAAGAGCGAATTTTGTCATGCCTATGTAGAGTATTTAGGTCATAAAGTAGGGCAAGGTTATGTTACACCCATTATGGCTAAAGTGGAAACTATTGCAAAGTTCCCGATTCCTACAAACAAGAAAGAGTTAATGAGGTTTTTGGGCATGGCTAGGTTTTACAGAAAATTTTGTCCAAATTTTTCCTCAGTTGTAAGTCCACTTACAAATCTTTTACAAAAGAGGGTTAATTTTGAATGGACAAAGGACTGTGAAAAATCCTTTCATAAAATCAAATCTGTCCTTATGAGCAATCCAGTTCTGTCAACTCCAGATTTTTCTAAGCAATTTAAGCTTACTGTTGACGCTAGTGATGTTGGAATCGGGGCAGCTTTGTTTCAAGAACATAGTGATAATGTAGATAGAGTTGTTTCTTATTTTTCAAAGAAACTTACAAAATGTCAACAAAAGTATTCCACCATTGAAAAGGAATGCCTTGCATTGTTGTTAGCCGTACAGCATTTTGATGTTTATCTGAATGTTACATTGCATCCAATTCTTGTATATACTGATCACAACCCCCTGACATTTTTGCATAAATTGTCAAACAAAAATCAAAGACTGACTAGATGGAGTTTGTTGTTACAAGAATACAACATAACAATTAAGCATATCAAAGGCAAAGACAATGTTATTGCAGATGCCTTGTCCAGAGTATCATGAACAAATTAGATTTTGTATTAATGTACATATATCTCATTTTAACAATGTAAGTTTTCATTGACATTCAAACTTTTTAAGGGGGGAGGTGTTGTGAGGTGTGTTGTATTTGTATTATTTCATCATGTATATTATTAGTAACATTAAGTTTCTTGAACATTCCAGAGTGGTCCATATGTTTAGTCATTTTTTCTAGAACATTCTTGAACTTTGTGTATGTCCAGAACTTTCCAGTAATATCATGTACTTACAACTTCTAGAATATTCTAGATTTATGTTACTGTATAAATATCCTGTCAATTCGATGCATAGACACAATTGTCGTACAAGCATCACTGAGGTATTACTGGGATATAATTTCACTGGGACATTGTGTGCAGCAACGGACACTCTGATGTATGTTTTTTTAGATTTTTGCTAAGTTTGTACTTAATGATTTGTATATTACTGTAAATAAATTATTGTTAAGTTTAAACTGTGTGATTGATCTTTGCTGGCATTTAGGGTTATTCTGACCCATAACAATATATATATATATATATATATATATATATATATATATATATATATATATATATATATATATATATATATAAAATCTAAATAAACAGAAGATTTTATAACAAATGAATGACATTGCTATAATGGATAGAGTGTGGCAAAAGTTAAATATCCAGTATGACCTGGCATTCTTCCTAAGGAAATTCCAGACTTGAATGTGAAATTAGCATCACTTTTTCTTCCAATGTAATCCCAAGATGGCACATCTAAAACATCCCCAGACTGTTTTTTATCTTTTACGTCACATGCTTTGCTGTTAGTGTCACCGGATTCCTCACACTTTACAGAGTCATCTCCCTTGGGGGAATCTGTGTCCATATCCTCCTGTTCCATTTTTCTTGTATCTGTAGGTTGTGACTTTGATTTTTCTTTAGAAAATTCAGGGTTGGGCAGATTAATTGTTCTCGCATCATAATTCCTTACTAGACACTCCATTGTTGAAATTTCCTCAAATCCTAACTCATCTAGACAAGCACAGGTCTTTTGGACTTGTTCTATACAAGGGGAGAAGGAGCAGATTCTTCCACCTAGAGTGTATACATTTAAAAATAAAAGATTGTAATATAAAAAATCATGTTACTTTTTTTTTTTTTTTAAATAAAGTGTACTTTCTAAAAAACTAAATTATTTTAAAATTAAACTTATTTTAGCTGAGCAACTTTCAGTAGAAACTTTTAAGTGATGTAAAAAATATTATTTTCCTAATCCAGAAGCCTCAGTATAGAAGTAAAAAAATTTCTTGTTTTCCTTGTCTACACTCAACACTGTATTTACTTATATTCACAAGAACTAGATGTTACAATTCAGGTATAGTCTGATTCTGTTGAAACTGCCTTTTGTCAATCAAAAGTTATTGCATTTCTAATATCTATAAGATTATGAAAAATGTGTATTATTAAACTAACCTTGCTTCTTCAGAGCTTTCTTGGCACTCGGTAGAGCATCCCATGGAACTGGTAAATCCAGAAACACAGCATCTGCAACATCCTCCAGATCAAAGCCAAACTGACAGACATCTTTATGTGTCACTGTGACATATTCAGAGAGGCCATGGTCCTTAAACTCTTCCTCTGCTTTCTGTGCTCTTTCTTTGTGAAACTCAAATGTATAGAGATGACCATCTGGTAAGATGGACCTGATGATGGCATGAGAAAGGGAGGCACTTCCTGTGCCTGAAAAGAAATGATATTTAAATTGTGTATTAATATTCAACATTCATCAAACAATTAATTTGCATTTTCCAAAGGATATTTTGGAAAAATTTGGTTAATAATTCATTCATTTGAAGCTAGCTCCCTTAGAACCACATATACATCCTGTAAAACTTGCTTCATCTCTATTAGCCCCAGTGTCATTACTCATTTACAGGTGATAGGACAGTTCTGTCACAGTTTTTATTTAAACATAAAAGGGTTCATGAAGAAAACTAGGACTGGAAATTAGATGTAGGATATTCCCATTTCTTCCATAGACAACCTGATAATAACTTTGTAGTTGTACCTGATTCAACAACAACTGCTCCAGGTTTGAGGTCTAGTTGGAGGGAAACCACACTGATGTCTGTTGAGTAGAGGATCTGAGTTCTGTGAGGTAAGTTAGAGGTCCACAACTCAGGGGTTGGATATAACAAATAGAGATATCCCTTGGGACAATGCACTCGGCTGCCAAAGATCGTCCCTATAATGTCATTGTGCTTTAACGCCCCATATTTCGTTTGAAAAACTGCTCCACGTTTAATTTGAATTGCGTGCATATTTTCATATCCAAGGTAGAGTATGACAGTATCACCTTCTTGGACCTTTTCATGATATTTGTGGAAACTCATGCTTTCACTTCGGCACCGGATGTTGCACTCGGGGAATAGGTACAAAACAACTCGTACTTGATGTGTTTCGTATTGTTGAACACTTGCTATCTGCCGTGGTTTTGCGCAAGTGGCAGGGGGTGTGGTTATCGCCTTGAGGCCCCCAGTAGCTTCAAGGAACTTTGCCCCTATATGCTCCAAGATTCTGACGATTTCTAAAAACCTCGAAAAATCATAAAAGAAATTGTAAAAAAAAAAAAAAAAAAAAAAAAAAACGTTTTGATGCCTTTTATAAAACATTAAAATAAGGCATGAGAAAGGTCATCCTCGCAAATGCCAGGGGTCCTGAGTCAACATGTTGACGTAAACGGCAACGTGTTGATTCAGAACCCCTGGCATTGCGATGATGGAGAAAGGTGCGTGTTCAAATTTGAAAACATAAGCATGCTATTGACAGATAAGTTTATACTACAGGGATTTCAATAACATTGTTTAATTTCGGTATTTTGTAAATTCCCTGTTCTTTAATAAGACTGAATAAATCGTCAATTTCTATGAGCGTGTATTTTAATTTTAAATCCCCTATTTTGTGCATTCAAACAACTGCATGTCAGACTGAAATTTAATAAGTTAAAGATTCACCAGGTTCTGAGGATATTGGCCCGGCTACCTCTTACCCGTGTTTCCCATGGAATAATGCATGGACAGGAGTCTCAAGGTGGCTCCTTAACCAGTTGTTTTTATCTTCTTTCACATCACCCCTCCCCCCTTACTCTCTTTAATGCTGAATAGAAACTCAAGCTGATCTTCAAAGGAGGATAACTCCCCCCCCCTTTTTCAAAACTCAGTCTTACTTCCTTTTCCAATCTATCTTTATGTCCCCTCCATTGCCTGGCATGAAAGTCAGTTAAATAGTTTCTATACATATACCGGTATATTTACATCAATGAGGACAAATGACAACAATTTAACAATATAGAAAGTATTGTTGACCATAACTAAGCTCACTTGAACTCCAGTACACGTCAAAGCTATGTATAACAATATATATCAGCACGGAAATTAATACTTAATGCAGATAATAAATCCGTTATCATGTCTAAATCCCTACACTTAATAAACCAATAGTTTTTCGAACGAAGCATCTGAAAATAAACAATCCATCTAAGGGTATTTCTTCCGCAATTTTATTTACGTGGTTGAACATCCGTCCCTGTTTAAAACGTTTTCTCAATAATGCAGTAAATATGATTGTGTGTGTAGCAGTGACAATCCTGGTAATTGGCCTGCCCGGGGGTCACGGGATTTGCCCCAGTAAGAATGGGACCTTGGTAGACTGGTGGATCATTTACCAACAACGATCTATGCCGTTCTTTCATTTTTATGTAGATAGTACGAGTAACTCGGATGTTTCGGTAAGCAACTCAATTCTTTATTTTTCTTTCCTGTAACACGAATAATCAAAGATAATTGAAGCAAAGATACTTCAGTTTTTCCAAACTGATACCAAAAAAAAAAAAGCGGTTAAATGACACATTCGCAGCCTCTATAAAACCTACATGAAATAACCTTTTATAAGTTCATTTTTTCATCAAACTAAGAATTATCTGCCTTTTCAGAGGGTCAGTCTATCTTAAAATTGAATGATGCCTTTAACTGTTTAAATGGATTTTGCAGAAGTTATTTAGAAGAGCATTTTAGCAGCATTTTTAGCTTTAAATGCTTAAGTGCACTCTTACACACTATACTGATGTTAAACTCCCATTCATTGAGACGATATCAAATTAATTCTAAACTCACATTGCAGCAAATATCACTTTCACATGTACTCCTACATGCATAACTGACTATTGAGAAATACACAAAATTGCTTCCTTTACCCAATAATTATTCTTTCAGAACCAAAATCGTCATCTTCTATATATTAGAAAAAACTATCAATAACTAGTACTAGTATTTGTTTGAACATATTTGTTACTTCCGATACATCTCACCGATTAAAAAGGGGGGATAGTAATTTTTCTAGTGAAGGGGCATCTAGGCTTAGGTTATGGAATGTTAACGACAGACACGTAGCAACGGGGGGGGGGGGGGGGGGTTGCCCCCTCTTCTTTCAAGCATGACTTTTACTATTGAAAATGTTGCTTGAAGGGCCGGTTGCCCCCCCCCCCCCTTTTGATACAGTTAAGTTAAATAAGGGTAATGTAGTATAGTATGAATAAAATTTGGTAGGCTATCTGAAAGAAGTTGCCCTGTAAAACAACATTAACAACGCCACAATATTAGTCCAAGGTTCCAAAGGAACATGAGATAAATCTCTCCCTCTCTCTCTCTCTCTGTCTCTCATCTCATCATTAGAAGCTTAGAGGCTGTTGTCAACTTTTCAATGCAACAATTTTAAATACATGTGTACAAGAACTTTTTAGCATCTAATAAATATATACTTTTCTGTAGTTTCACAGACCAGAAAATCCGGACAGTGCTTTGGCCAGAGCAGTAGAGCTGATTATGAATGACGTCTTTCCTCAATATTTTACGTATTCCTACGATCTGATAAACGTCATGAGAGTAGCGAAGACGCTCAGATTTCCAACCTACGGCAAATGGATGCAGGTTACATATTTAATTTTTGTTCATTTGTCGGTGGTTAATTTTAAAGTTCATTCTAACATTGATTTCCATTTTACTAGTATTCTTCTGCGTCCGCAATGGAAGATTCGGGGATACATATAGTTTTCCTGTTCATCCGTCTGTCTGTCTGTTTCTCCGCCAAAACTTAAACATTACCCAAATCTTTTGAGTGGGTGGGGCTATGGTATTCATTATTTCACAGGTGTATTTCGTGTGACAAAACCCTTCTTTGGGTACCACCAAATTTGACCTCTTAGATCTTGACCTTTTAGTTTGACCCACTTTCACAAAAAATCACCACACTAAACCCTGGCCAGTACCTTTGAACAGTTGGTGCTGGGGCTTTCATACTTCACAAATGTATTCTTTATGACAAGACCTTTCAGTGGGTATAAATATTTTTTACCTTTTGACCTTGATCTTAGAGTTTGACCCACTTTTAAAAAAAAATAACATTGGTCATAGCTTTTGAACAGTTAGGAGTAGGGCTTTTGTATCTTGCTAATTTTTCAATTGTTTACTTGCAGGGCATTTTAGCAAGTGACAAAAGCAGTGAAAAGGGATTCTGGATTTTGCATAACAATTTTCTTTTTCCTGCGTTTAGTAATCGCCAACTACAACCTCCAACCTCTTATTCCTGGAAAAGCAGAACCATTGGAGACAGCAGTGAAGATCTCTTCTACGTGTGTATGTCACTAGGTATGTCTGTCTGTGAGACTCGTGAGTCCTGTTGTTTCAGTGTTGTGGGAGACTATGTCAACCAATACGTGAATACCCTCCTGTAATTGCTCTCATCACAGTACACAGTGGTTCGTCATAATACATGTATATTATTTTGTGCTTATACTTAAATTTTTGACCTAAAATAAAAGTGTAGTTTATTAAGGAATGAAGCTTATTTCAACTTATATTATACGATATAACATAACTTGGGGCAGTTTACGCTTTATAAACCGCGAAGCGGTTTATAAAAAAGCGTAAACTGCCCCAAGTTTTGTTATATCGTATAATATAAGTTGAAATAAGCTTCATTCCTTATAATTTAATTTCAATGCAGACAACGAGACAATTTTTCCCCCAGAATAAGGCTTTACATTGATTAAATTTTAAAAGTAACGTCAAGCGGAGTAATACGTTTTTTGACGTAACTCATTGTGACGTAGGCAAGTTATGTTATACAAAATGGATAAAATCTTTTATCCAATCAAATGACATGTTACAAATGAAATTAAATTATTAGCGTAGGGAAGAAAAAAGGACCAAATTGATCGTTCTTGTGACGAACTAATATGCAGAAAGTAGCGCATTTCAAAATTTTTAAATTATATGTGTGCATTTGTATGTCAGTGGATTACCCGAATTTGCAGTATAAATAAAAGTCTTCAAAAAGAAAAAAGAAGAAAAAAAAAAGAAAAAGAAATCTCGTGAAGCAAGTTTATATTTACGAGGACAGAGTTTAATACTATATGTATTTTAGAGCTATATTTTCTCAAAGTCTAAATTCTGTTGACAGAAAATCGAGAAAGCTTATTGGACGCAGTGAAAAGTGTCTTAGCGGGGAATCCCTTTATTTACCACAAAGAGCTGACTGATATGAAACTCGAAGATTACTTCACCGAAATCAAAGAAAGGAATCACCCATTCTCATTATTGGCTTCTGCCAATACGTACATGGTACTTATAATTCTAAAAATATACAATTTACAGGCCTACAAATACTGTTCCATTACAATCATTTTCCAATATAATCAATAAATACACTGTACATCTTTTGTACATTTATACGTAGAATATCATGTAATATGCAATCCCTGCCCTTTGCATTTTTCAGCAGAAAAAATAACTTTAGGACTAACATGTTGCTTGTATATAATTATTTTGACTAAGCTTATACTATTATTTATTTATTCATTCTTCAGGAATGTTTGACAGCAACGAAAGAAGCAAAACGTTATCGATGTATGTATCAGTTTGCGACGAAAAACGTCGAAGCTATTCAAGTTTACACAAGACCAAGAGGGATTTTGCAGGGTGGTAGTCGCTTCTGTTACAACCAGCAATCAAATGCTTTGTTTGAGTTTACTGGTGTTGCTAATTCGGACCCAACTAACATAGTTCCTAGCAATAACATGTTCGTGATTTCCGACAAAATGACGTCAGGGCAATACGGCGTAGTCTGCTTTGGTCAAGATGTTGCAGCCAGTTCTGATACGGTGTCAGTCATGGTCAGTTGCTTGCATTACAAGTATTGCATATAATGGGGAAATAATGTTTTATTATAATAAAATGAATAGAAATTTGTGTAAATTACAGGCTTTCTAGCAATCAATTCGAAAACATTTTTTTCATACCGGAAGTCATTAAAATTGGCGAAAGAGCAAGAGAGAAAGAGAGAGTTGTCTTTGCTTCGAGACATTTGTCAAGAATTTTTAATATAATGACATATTAATAAAACATATATTTTGTATATCTACATTTACATTAATTTTTGCAGATTTGTGGTAAATTACCGGGATTATGGCGAACTATGGTTCAGTCGTCTATGCTGACGAACTGGGGATGTCCAAATCATGGATTGGGAAAGACAGAGGAAGCAAAGCAAGTCAGACATCTACAGAAACCAACACATCACGGAATTCCTTCTCCTCTCTCTCAGTCTGTGACAGCACAAGTCAAAGTTCCAGAAGTGCGAAGGCTAAAACGTGACGTAACGTCAAAGAGAACCAATGAACAACGTCGATCGCGCACCAAAAGAGAGGAAAAACAACAAAAACACAAGAGATCAAAAAGAGATACATCTCCTGAATCCAAGGAAGATAACAAGAAAGAATCATTTGATCATCCAAAGAAAAAGAAAGTTGATTTCAAAAAATCGGAAGATGGTCATGAAAAGTTTTTGAAATTTGAAGAAAAGGAAGATGCTGGGTAAAAAGTTTTGTAGGAAATCTCTGAAAGCATTAGTTAAAAAAAAATACATTATTGGCATAAAATTTAATTTGTTCTAAGTTATGCAAAACCTGAATAAAATTTAATTTTCTTTCATTAATTCATTTCCAGAGAAGACAAATCATACGCAAAGTTAGAGCGGTACATGGAAATAAAAATGCCTGTTGAAAAACCATCCCAAGAAAAAGAGCCCCCTAAAACAGTCGTTAAAATTGCAACATTAGATGAACTTCAAAATGACGTAATAGAAAACAAGAATCAACTAATTGCTATTTTCTGTAGGAAAGGTATGTCATGAAAATTATACTTCTGATGGCAAATGTTTAGTTGTTTGAAAATCGATATACATGTACTGGAGTATTTCAAAATATGCAATAGTATGATATATTTAATAAAAGAAAACATTTTACTGCTTGTGTAAATCCTTGTTACTTTTAATGACATTTTTATCTATCCAACACAGGTTGTAGATTTTGTGCGGCAACAGAACCAAAATTTCAAATGTTAATCGATCATTTCCAAAAAGAAGATGTAGACTTTTTCCATGTTGATGTCAGTGAGATAGAAATGCCCTATCAGTTAGATGTAGAGTGGACTCCCTTTGTAAGGCAAGTTGTTCTACTGAATATTTTGAAATAATTATGCATCTACATACAGTACATCAGTTTCCTGCTTTCATATGAAATGATGTAAATGTGATGATTGTGTCAGGGGGAAGGGGGGGGGGGTAAATGTTAACTTTTAGTTAAAGCAATGGATTCAGAAAATTTTAGCATATGGTAGTATATTTTATATGATCAGAGGAAATTTTGTATATATCTAATGCAAAACATGTATATAAATTTTATTGGCCTTTCTTGTTAATAACAGATTTAAACCAAGAGGGGTAACTCAACTGTTCCCATACCACTGGGTGGACTTTGATGGAGAAGAGTACGACTTCCAAAGCATGTACCAATTCCTGGACAAACATGTGGAAAAGTTGGAAATATTCCTTAATTTGCTTTTAAAAATATGATTCAAATATTAATTTTGACTGAATTTAAAATCGCAAGGAGGTTATTCTAGATATCAATTCATTTTGTTTTCCATTCCAGGATGGAGAAAAGTAGGAAAATGCCTGGAACCTCTAGGGAGTTGCTATTCTAAAAGTGACACTAAGAAATACAAGAAAAATACATTTTTATATTGTTTTGATATTTGATACCAATTTTATTTTTTTAAAAATTGCAATTGATTTTTTGCAAGAATATATTTGTATACCAACTTTGATTGTTGGAAATTTAAAGAAAATCAGTATTTGGTATATTTGTTAAAATTATCATAGGGAAAATAAATTTTGTTCACAAATACATGTCTGAAAAGTGAATTTTAAAACATAATTACATGAATGTACATATAAAAACATCTTTGTCTTCTTTCTGAATACTGGTATATTTTATACAGTGTGTGATTAACACTGATTAAAAAAACAATCATATTAAAGATTACAGATCTAACATTTTTTCCATTTAAATTTATTACTCAAGTATAAAAATATTAAACTTAACATAGCAGTGTTTTCAATAAGATTTTGAATAGAAGGAAAAATAGATGGAATAGCAGGAAATCAGTCTTGGCGAGGGGTCTGGGGGCCGCCTTAGGCCCCCAGCGGGTCCAGGGCAGAGCCCTGGTAGGGGGCCCAGGGGGGCGAAGCCCCCCCGGCCAAAAACGAAATTCAGCATTTTGGACTCACTTTTCTTACCTCTCAGGCCATTAAAAAAGTACTATTTTTTCCACAAATTTTACCTTAAAAAAGCCAATTAGAAAACAATTTTTGTCTTTTCAACGATTTGTTTGACAGATTTTTGACAGACTGAGTTATTTTTTTCTTCTGAAAACTATGTATCTATTAAAACATATAGACAACTTAAGTATGAAATTATAGTACAGACAATAATTGTATGTGTAAAATATTATACTGAAAATTCCACATATTTCTTCCCTTTCACAGTCCGTTCAGAACTTTTATTCATATTTAAAAAAAATTATTTAGTTAAAAATTTAAGATTTTTTAAACACTTGGTGATGTACAGTACCCCCTTAAAATTGAAATAAACCGCAATCTTTGACTTTTAATAAAATAATCTTTAAACCGATTTAATTTTTTGACATTTTGTACAGATTGTCAGAATAAAGTAATTAAGAAAATGGAATTTGATACAAAATACTAGTACATTAAATTCTTCCCAAATGTGAAAACGGTACTGTCCCTGTATTTCAAGAGATCTTACACGAATAAATGAGAATACAATTTTCAGTTTGATGATATTCTGTAAGAATTTCTACGTCTGAGTCACGTCTTAGCTTAACATTTGATATTTTCATTTTGAGTATATTCTGTAAGAATTCATACATTTTTTAGTAAGGTCTTAAAATTATATTGGACTAGATATAGATATTTGCTGTTGTTTCACCGGGGAACCCCTCACTTAATATTGAGTCTGTGGCACAATCAATTTTAAATCGAAAATTATAAAACACAAACAAATCTTTTCGGAAGGGACCATACTTTATGCCTCTTAATGTATGTGTTCTCAAACGCATGTGTTACAGCAGCAGCACGTTTCTCCACGACTTCGCTCAAATATTCGTTGTCCGCGACGCCATATTACATGACACTATCGATCTAATCAAACTTCCTTGAAAAAAGAGCGCACTCAAGGGAAGCTACTCTAGATCATGGAAATAGTTGCGATGAAATCTATGGATTTCACGTATCAGCCCCGGCAAAATCCTAATGCCGGAAATTTCATAGCCGGCAAAATTTCTCGTACAGGCGGTTAATTTTGCCGGTTGCCGGCTCTTATTGAAAACACTGCATAGAGTAATTTTATTAATACGCCTTTAGTAGTACTCACTAAAATAGCCTGCAAAAATATCTCTGTTTATATATTTGTAACAGAAAGTACACAAATTATTCAGATAATAGTCTTAAATGCCATTTATAAAACGTTGATTAGAACAAGAAAAAGATTGTATTTTCATACAAGGAAAAACTTAGATTTCATTCTTTTTTCCGAAATTATAAATATTTTACCCTTATATTTTCATACAAGGAAAAACTTTAGATTTCATTCTTTTTTCCGAAATTATAAATATTTTACCCTTATAAATAGTTGTTTAGACATTAAAAAATATGGCTTCAGAAACCTTGAAACTACAATATTTAAAGTACTTTTCAATAAACACATAAAAATCTTCACTCAACACTCGCTTCCCATGAACACACTTGATAACAAATATAACAGTTATCCCAAAGTGGAAATATTGGGATATGTATATATATTTTAAAAAAAGATTGCACTATCACAGCTCATTCAACAATGAAATGCCTCACTGTCAACTTGCGGCAAAATTTCCGAAATTCGTTTTCAATGCTATGGTAGGTTTGGCTGGCAGCTGGCTCATTTTCTGTTGATTAGCCGCTGCCTCTTCTCTCTTCTTTTGTGAGGACAGCTGAGTCTGGCTGTGTTTGATTGCTAGTCCTAACTTTAACTTAAGGTCAGCATGTGACATCATGATGTTTTTAAACTGTTCTGGATATAGGGGCCCTATTTTGACTAGTCTTTGTAAACAGTCGTCATGGATTGCTTGGGTAGGTTTAGAGACGGAGGAGTATTTCTTCTCATCCACCAGGAAAGATACTAACACAGGAAGTAACAAAGAAAGCAGGGTCATCCCTAAAAGAAAAAAATACAATGTATTACACACAAGTATTGCTTACTATATATACTGTAAAATACCGTATAAGTAGAAATTTTAGCGAGGTTTTAATTTTGGCATTATTAGCGAGGGTGCTGACATCGCTAAAAATTACTTGCGTATTGTTTGTAATAGTTTCTTTAGTTAATATTTTAAAATTGCTAAAATTACTTCTCGCTAAGAATAAAATGCAAGTTTTTAGGTAGAAATCGCTAAATTTGCGTCTCGCTAAAATTTCCGCTTATTCGAGGAGTCAAACTTTTGTGGTTTGAAGAAAAAATATGGGTTTGTAGGGATTTAATTTCATGAAAAATTGTTGAAAAATCACATTTTATGAAGGATATATCTTTTCACACCTCAAAAAGGAAAATAACCTCTGATGAATATTTGAAACAGTAAGTGATCAGTTGCTTTCTCTTACTTTTGTCATCTTCGGCCTTGGCTACCAATACTTCTGCGAAGTTCAGAGAGGCAGTCACCAGTGCCTGCTGGGAATCTAGTCCAGATTTATCATCCTTTAATATCAGTAAATACTCTAAGAACTTGGCAGCGACCCCTCGTATGTACGGTGTTGCATCTTTGGTGTCCAACTTCTGTATCACAGAGGTAAACATTTGTAAACACTTCAGCTGAACCTGAAACAAAATGTAAACTCATATAGCTAAAAAATTAAACCAACTATTAATTGCAACAATTTTATTCACTTTATTCACAATTTATCAGTATGGAATCCATCCATAACTGTTTATGTTCATGACTGAAACAATATTATGATTCACATGAAGAATATATAAGACTTGAGGAAAGCTATGAAACTTGCGTATATTGTTTCTGAAAAGTTGGTTTACAGTATTCTGATTATAAGCCATAATTTTTAATGTCCGCATTACCAATGTATCTATATTTCTGTTTGGTAAGTACCTCTGGACTTTTGGATTCCCAGCAATCCTTGAACATCGTGACACATTGCTTCTGAATAAAGGGAGTCTTTGCTATCTCCTTCGGGCCCCAAACTAAAAACATTGTCACTGTGGCAAGCAGAGTCACTTCATCCATACCAGGTTTGTCTTCACCTACAGAAAATGAAGGACCTTAAAATATGTATGGGAATAAGCTGAAGCTCTACAAAATTCCAACTGTTGCACCAATACAGTTTAAACAAAATTTAATTCTCCATGAGCTAATGGCTTATCATTGAAAATTCATAGATAATAATACATGTACTTCCAACAATGAAACAAACAGATTTTGAAAATATTAGAAGAGGAGGTACATGTATTCCCATACATGTGGGCCTATATGCACATGCTGTTCTAAGAAGTTGATGAATATCAATAGATCATAATATTTTGTCTTTATTTCCAAACATTGCACAGAATTTTAATAAATGGTGCTACATAAAGGATAGACTTCATACTTGGCTTGGAATTTTGAAGCACAGTGACTAGAGCACTTCTGAGAAGTTCCCTCCATTTACTTCCTACGTCTTCATCCTCTAGAAAGGAGGAGGAGCACAGAGTACGGAGGGCTGTCAGACAGGCCTGTACCAGGACGGGGGACTTCCTCTCGGCACCTTTATTGGACATCTCTCGTAAAACACCAGTTATGAGGAAAAGAACTGTAGGAAGGACTGAAGTGGAACCTGGAATTTAAACATTGTGAGTAAATGCCATTTCCATATATCAATCAAAAGGAACAGTTTCTCAAACCCACTATATTTAATGAAACAAATTTTTTTCTACTCTAAAGCTAAAGTAGGCTATTTATACCTAATCTTTATTATTCAACCCTAAAAACTTACAATGTACATATAATTTAAGACTTCAATTACAAACTGATTGACTACAAGAATTAATAATTTTTTGGATTGCAAAGTTTAAAGCAAATTTTTTCAGACTTTATCGAAATTCCTGTAAATAGCTTCATATTTCTTACCATTTTTGGAACACATATTAGGAAGGTCTGCCAGAATAAGCACTATGGAAGCTACCAGTGAACAGTTTTCCTCTGACATTTTGGTGAGTCTTGTTGGGACCTGGAACCCAGTGCTGGGAGCTGAGGGGTTGAGGGCTGGAATTTGTCTAGATATCACACACAGACACACCTCCAGTGCCGCGTACACCACAGATTTCTCTGGAATAATGTCCCCCTCCTCCCCTCCATCTCCCATTGAGCCACTGTCTGAGGTATCCTCTGACTCAGAGCTGGTACTTGTTGGAGTGTCCAGTTCTTTTTCTAAAGAAAATAATTCAATAAAAAAAAGACAGTTACTATTGAAAGGCCCATAACTTTGAGATACCATAAACAATTAATTTCTGATGCTCCAAGAGTTTCTATTTGGATCCTTTAATTGTGTGTACAACGTAGAATATAAATATATGTGATTTAACTCAAGTCGCAATCACATTTTTCCTGTAATTTTTTAGAAAAGCTACAACTGTAGTATTTGTGAGCAATCCCTGAGAATCTTATTTGCTGTTTCCTACCTTTAAGTTTTGTTCTGTCTTGTTGAAGGCAATCTTTGCCAGCTAGCAGCACAGCTTTGACTACTTTGACAGCTAAGAGCTGTGTGTACACATTTTCCTGGGTCAGGAATACTCTGAAAATACAGAAAGTCCTTAGCATTTTTTTCTCTCTACCTTTCTTTATCTGTCTACCAGTAATATGCTCGCAAAAAATCTGATTTGCTCATATACATGTACATGTAATTCTCAATGAGTCTTGCTTTACAGAAAAGTTTGAAACAAGGACATTTTCACTATGATTCGGATTTTGTAGTATGGGTGTAATCAACAAAATAACAAAAGATAAGTAGATGGATTTCATACCTGTGCATCACATTCAGAACTTCCTTGGACAGGATTGGGTCTGCCCCTATTTGTTGTTTTGGCCAATCAGAACTCAGAACTGCAGCCGATGCTTTCAGAATGCCATTGACAGCATGTGTTGTCAGAACAGTCTGAGGATTGGACAAGGCTTCCACACAAATACCTGAAAGAACAGACAAACCTATCTTAAGATCATTTATCAAGAAAATAAATGTAATTCTTTAAATATTGTGTATTTATTTAGTTTCTAATATTTTTATTACTCTGTTGTCAAAATAAAGGTAAAGAAGTGAGATACCTTGCAATATATTTGAGGCCTGTGAATTAACAAGTAGGCCAAGTGCTTAATTTTTTAAAGTGCAATTTCAGTTTTTATAAATTAAAACTTAAATTAAATTCTTCAACATTAAATCTATTTCCTACCCAGGATAAGATACAGTCTGTCTGAGTTGATCTCGTCCCTCTTCATGTTGGCTGGGGCATTCGCTGGAACACTAGAGTTTTTATCACTCTCTTTGTTCATCTCTCCAACTGAAAAGCCTGTCTCATGGAGCCAGATGGCCAAAGCGTGAAGGATCGGGGTCCAGCGTTTTTTGTAGTGAGGCTTAGCACTATCTATAGTGTCTGGGTGGTAGAACGTTCCCCCGTCTGATGGCAGCTGACTAGAATACTCTGTGGGGCAAAAAAAAGGACAAAACTGAGTTAAGAGTAGGATTATCTTTCCCCATGTGCAAATGCTTACCATAAAGATAATTACTGTCTGTACTTTTAGTTACTGTAAACTAATAATTATGCACATTCTCAATTCTTCAGTTTGAAGCCATTCACGACTACCATTTTTTTGAGATTGAGGCAAAATTCTGCACAAATATGCAAGTGAATAATTTGTTGGCAATGAAAAATATTTGTGAGTAAAAGAAAGTCGCAAAACTTTTTTGATATTTCTCACTTCTGAATAAAAGTTTGTTTACAGTATTTAATTCCTTCAGTCTTTTTTTTTTTACCTGTGGGGAGGGAGAGATATGCGTAGTCTCTGAGGGCTCCTAGCCAGTTCTGACTGAGGGTGGGGAGCTCTGGCTGTACCAGGGACAGCAGACTCTCCCGGGAACTCTCCCCATACTCATCCTCCTCCCTTGGGGGTTTAGTCTCTTTCTCATGCTCCCTTTCTACTGCCACAATATATACCTGAAATCAAAATCAATACAACAGCTTCAGCACTTGAAACCTTTTGGCAACAAAATTTACTTTGTAAAATATGACATTATCAATATGATAAATCTTTTCTTTTCTTTTTATGATCCCCCTTCACTTTTTACATTCATATATGACAAAAATGGCAGTTTATCAGCTTAAGAAACTAAGGATCAAATTTTTATTTTGTTTTGAATTCATTTTACTCCCTTTTTTCATGCAAAAACTTGTATGATCAATGTGTGTCCAATTAGTGAATATTCTGTTAATTTGAAATTACCAAGGACAAAATTTTACAAGAATTTGATAAATTTACCTAACAAACTTTTTTTAAAGCACTTACTAAATATCACTTTATAAACACTTCCTAAATATCACTTTATAAACACTTACTAATTATCACTTTATAAACACTTACTAAATATCACTTTATAAACACTTACTAAATATCACTTTATAAACACTTACTAAATATCACTTTATAACATAAATCTGAGTACCCAGACAAAAGTCTTACCTCTGCCCAGGCTCCCAGTACAGCTAACTTCTCCATGGTAACAGCACTCTCATTGTACAAAGGAGACTGGGATTTCCCAGCATTCAATTTGGCTAGGGAGGACACCAGCAATTGGTGAACTCGACGGAGGTCATTGAGGTCACGAGCTACTCCACTGCCAATCCATGTACTGCAGACCTGTATATACAAGTAGTATCAAATAAACTATGAGAAATATGGAGTTGAAAATAATCCCCTTTCCATAAAGTTTATGCAAAAAATGTTTTAATCTTGATCTTTGACTTGGTTCTAGCATAGCACCCAATTATCAAAAGTACTAAGGAAACTTAGATCAAAGTGAGTGCATTCCCTTTCCTGACATGTACTTTGTATAGACAAACTGGGTAATGGGAGGAGAAAATTTAGACTCTTGACAAGAAATAACCGACACACATAAAGATACTCTAGAGAGAGACTCTTACAAAAGGTGAAATCACTAAAGAGTCCAAAACTACTTACATCACAGGCAGCTGCTGTGACATCTGATGAAGTGTCAGGTGAAAAAGCTGGACGGAGGGCTGCACTAACCTAAAATACAATAATTATATAATAAGTAATCTTCTCTTTCATTTTGAACAAATAGTATGAATGCTGATTAGGCCATAATAAATAAATTGCTAGATTCTCATCCGAATTTTTTTAAAAATCGAGGCGGGCGGGCGGCTTTTATTTTACATTTTTTCAATTTTGCTGATTTTTTATTGACCTGGTCAGTCGGTGTAATTTTATCTATAATACCCGAATAAAAGTCATAGTAAAGGTTGAATTATCTCTTACTTCACATCATCACCAATCTTTTTCAACCAATGACCCTTGTTTAAAATATATACGCATGTATTACCGCAATTACCATCTTTTCAGCTGTCAAAATCTTGTCGACTTTCGCAGGATTTAAAACGAAAGTAAAATGGTAGATGAATACCAATCCCGATCAGAATTTAGATGAGGAAAAACAGAAATAAAAAAGATCGAGGCGGGGGTATAAAATCGGGGCGGGCGGGGATGAGAATCTAGGAATATTTTTATTATGGCCTTACATGAACTTTTTGTTAGTAGTTACCTGCGCCTGGAATTGCTCTAAAATCACATGACCTGGAAATTCTGGTTCTGGAACTGATGCAAACTTTGTGATGATATCCTGCCAAGGAAATAAAATTTTTATGAATGAAATTCAGTGGAACATACATGTACAGGTATCAGCATTCAGTTTTTAAATTTTAGCAATGTTATATAAACAAATTAATTTTATTCAATAATCTGTTTAAAAATGTTTTTTACCCCTTCAAATTTACTAAGTTATGGTAACAATGACACTGTCGTAATGACCAAAGGGATAGGTATCATGATATACCAGGTATGTAAGAAACTTATCCTGGCTTTATAGTTTCTATTTGACATAAGGTATTCAAGTTATGTTCTGGTGAGAGATTACTGTAAACCAACTTTTATTCGCTTGCGAGAAATTTTCGCGAAGTTCGCGACAGCCTCATCATCGTGAATATTTCTCACCGTGAATCAGTACTTAACACTTCTCTGTCTATTTACAAAAGATCGAAAAATGCTTCATTGCGAAAATTAATTGTCGCCAAATAGTTTACCTCTGGTAGATCGCGAAATAAAGTCATCACGAATAA
>NW_026925433.1:0-25948 GCF_032062105.1 Saccostrea cuccullata | reverse complement strand
TTGATGTATAATATGTCTATATTACTATTCTTGTTACTGAATAATTTGATTTAAACAAACCACCTCTTTTTCTTTCAAAACTAGAATAAAATATTCAGCTCACAGCCTTTTCACTTTGTATTATATATAGCATTACTAGGGTTAATCAATTCATTTCTGACAAATTCCATTTCTTGTTAAATTTTTTAATACTTATTCAACCATTTGGCATTTGCATGCAAAATTGTAATACCTGAATACATGGAAATATCTAGATTTTGTTAATAAATGGCAATAAGGCCTAGAAGAAAAATATGTTTGTTTCAGCTTTCCCGACCGACCCTAATTTATAGTTGTAGCGTTCCACCGGCTACACATTCGGATTTAACCAGATTATAAAACACTCGTCATTGAAGACAACATCCATTTATTGAACCGGAACTAAGACAAAGACAAGGGCAATAACTCTACATATAGAAACACATACAAGATAGAGTTATCTTCCGTACATAAAGTAATTACACAAAACTACAAACTCTACATCCCTTCCTTTCTCGCTCAGAAACATAATTTTCATCCAGAACTATCTAATACAATTCACACTTAAGGCATACTACTTAGTATCAACAGAAATCATATGATTTTTTTTTTTTTTTCATAAGAAAAAATAACAAACATAAATGGTGAAAACATGCATAACAAATGCACACTCAGATAATAGTACATTTGGAATAGTTAATACATGATCCAGAGTTCACACACAGTTTTCCACTAATACATTTCAAATCCTTCAAATCTTGACGGAAGTCTCTTGTTTCTAACAGGTCGTTGATTGACATTCAGATCAGTATTTTGGACACTTGCATCATTTGCAACATTAACAGGTGCAGAACTACAATCACTCTCTGACTTACTATCAGCATTTGTATCAAGTTTCATTTCAGAGTTATCATCAAGAACTTCATCATCAACAATAGATTGTGACTCATTACATTGTAAATCATTTGATGTACACATACTCTCAATCTCTCTCTCATTAAATTTCTTTAAATGAGTAACATTTCGCTTGTATTGTACCCCTTGATCTGATTCAACAATTGCACTGTTGCCATTCATCTTAACAACTTTAAAAGGAGACCTGTTAAATGGAGTAGACAACTTATTTTCACGGTCTTGTTTCACAAGAACTTGGTCACCTGCACGAATATCGGTTTCGGCTGCCATACGACGTTTATCTGAATACATTTTACCCTTCTCCTTCCTTTCCGCATCGCGGTCGCGTACTTCAAGGTCATCAACATTATAGTCAAAAAGCTCAGGCAACTTCGTGCGGAGTTTACGCCCGAAAAGTAACTGAGACGGACAAACACCAGTTGTCGAATGTGGTGTATTTCGATACATCACAAGAAATTTGTCAAGTTCAGATTTCCAATCTCGACCTTCGGCAAATGCAATCCGAACACGTTTCATAATTGACCTATTCTGTCGCTCAACCTCGCCGTTTGCCTGTGGCCATAGGGGGGTTGTTTTATGATGAACAATGCCATTTTCGAACATGTAATTCTTAAAATGTTCGCTAACAAACTGTGGACCATTGTCGGTGTGGATTGAATACGGCAATCCATGAGTTAAACAGAACTTCGATATGAGACCTGTTATGTTCTCTGACGAAATATTTTTCGTAATCGCGACCTCAAAATATCGACTGTAATAGTCTACAAGCACAAATATATACTCTTTACTTGGCAACGGCCCTAAAAGATCAGCGGCAAGATGTTGCCATGGTGCGGAAGGCAATTCAGTGCGCTTCATCGGTTCAGGTTTACTCGGTTGACCCACTAACTGGCAACCATAACAACTTTTGCAAAATTTTTCAACACTTTTATCCAACCCTGGCCACCATACTTTACTTCTAAGCAGCGATTTCATTGCAACAATGCCCGGATGGTCTTCATGCGCAAGCTCAAGAACCTGATTACGCAACTGTAAGGGTATAACAATTCGCGTACCACGCAATACTAACTTGCCAATCGAACACAACTCAGTACGCACTGGCAAATATTGCTTAAATTCCATACGATGCCATTGCTGGCTTACAAGACACTCTCTTATAGCACACAGTTCTGGATCATTCTCTGACGCTCTCTCGATCTCACGTGTTGTCATCGCCATCGGGGTAGCTTCTTTAGCTACAAACCTCACATAAGCATCCTCCAAATCAAGCGACTTTTGAGCAGGGTCATTCTTAACAAGACGCGAAAGTGTATCTGCGATATTCCTTGGACCAGGAATGTACCGAACTTTATATGTGTATGGTTGCATTCGAAGCACCCATCGTTCTATTCTAGCACAAACTTTCGACTTCGGAGAATATATACATTCAAGCGGCTTGTGATCAGTGAGTAGCTCAAACTCTGTACCGTACAAATAAACATGAAACCTTTCGCACGCCCAAACTAAGGCTAGGGCCTCTTTCTCTGTCTGCGAATAGCGACGTTCCGTATCACTTAAACTACGGCTCGCGTACGAAAGAACTCGATGTTCACCATTTTGCTCTTGCACCAGCACCGCCCCGAGTCCTACAGGACTAGCATCAGCTATGACTTTAGTCGGCGCAGATTTGTCATAGTAACCCAACGTTTTGGCATCTGCCAGACGACGCTTCAATTCTACAAATGACTCTTGTTCAGATTTTCCCCATCTAAAAACTGAATTCTTGCGCGTCAACTCTCGTAGTGGAGCTGCTACCGTTGCTAGATCTGGAATAAATCTAGAACTATAGTTTACAAGCCCTAAGAAACTGCGCACTTCACTCGAAGTTTTCGGTTCGCGTGCTTCGACAACGGCTTTGACTTTGGCATCAGACGGAGCTATGCCACGACCAGACAAAACATGACCCATAAATACAACTTCTGACATATTCAACTCACATTTGTCCCTGTTAAGGGTAAGCCCCTTTTCATATAACACTCTCACAACATTTTCAAGACATCTATCATGTTTTTCTTGACTACTTGCATGTACAATGATATCATCCATAATATTGTGCACCCCCTCACACCCTTGCAACACTTGTTGCATGACCTTCTGATACATTTCTGGGGCACAACTAATGCCAAACATAAGACGTTTGTACCTAAATAAACCCTTATGTTTTACAAAAGTAGTTATTTCTCGAGATTCAGGTTTTAAATCAATCTGGTGATATGCCCAAGTAACATCAAGTTTGCTAAAAACAGTACTACCATTCATTTCATGTAAAATTTCATCAATTGTCGGAATAGGGTGAGGACTCGTTGCACAGCAGTATTGACCTGACGCATGTCCACACATAGTCGAATATCATCACCTGAATGTTTGGGTACACAAACAACTGGAGACACCCACGAACATGGCTCGTCAACGCGTTCAATGATGTCCAAATTGAGTAGCTCATCCAACTTCCTGTCGAGTTTGTCACGCAAACTGTAGGGTATACGTCTCATAGGCTGTATTACTGGCTCAACATCTGGGTCGATTGGTATTTCTAGTTGAAAGGATTTCAGCTTTCCTACACCTTTGAAGCCATTAGGGTATTTCTCAAAAACAGTTCTGTTGTCCAGATTGACAGCTTCACTAACACTGCTAACGATATGTAACACGCCCAACTGCACAGCTGTATCTCGACCAAGTAAGGCTTGTCCTTCTCCCTCAATGACCACAAATTCCACATCTGGAATGACGGTTTGGTTGTATTTCACAGTTGCTGTGAAGATCCCAGCCACTTTCAGAGGTTGTTGACTTCCATAAGCATAGAGTTGTTTCTCAACTTTGGACGAAACACAGTTTATGTGGTTTTTCTTCAGATAGTTCCATAATGGCATTCCCATTATATTACAGCTCGCCCCTGAGTCAATAATCATGCTGAGGTCAACATTACCAACGTTCACAACCGGGCTGTCATTTAACACAGAATTTTGGTGGACGCGAAATGCGTACACTTTGTCTTCATCACTCTGGCCTGACTGGTCCGTAACGTGATGAATTTTCCCTGGTTTCGGATTCCGCTTTTCTCCACGGTCTTTGGTTTTACACATTTTCTCAAAATGTCCAGTCTGCTTACACTTATGACACTTCTTTCCCCTTGCAGGGCATTTGGGGTCATTCCGCAAGTGTCCTTCATAACCACAACTAAAACATTTACTGTTTGTCTTTTTCGCAAAATGTTTCTTGTTTTGTACACTGACCTTGTGTACAACACCGGTTATGGCCCCTTGCGCGCGACCTTCAGTTGACGTGGCTTGCCTCTCAGAGTCTTCCAGGGCTCTTGCGATTTCTCGGACTTGAGTAAGGGTAAGGTTCCTACCTTTTTCTAGTAATTTCCGGCGTAAGTTATGACGAACACACTTGTCAATGATTTGGTCACGTATTCTCTCATCAATCGCATCCCGGTTCCCGAATTCACACGTTTCTGCTCTCTGGCGTAAGCGAGTAATATACTGTTCAATAGTTTCATGTTCTAACTGAGTCATACTTCTAAATACAGACCTCTCGTACGGAACATTTGCCTGAGGTTTGAAGTATTTGTCCAAGGCGTTCACGGCTTTGGCGTACTCATCCTCTCCTTCTCCCTCCGGTAAAGTAAAGAATATATCTTGCACTTCCATTCCCGCTGTATGGAGAAGCAACGCTTTAGCTTGATAAGCTTCCTTTACGCCTTTGCCTTTAGCGTAGAGTTCGAATGCCCGACGCCATCTTTTCCATTTTGATGCAATGCCTGTCACATCTGCAACATCAAAATGCGGGATTGCTTGCACATCTGGAACCAAAACACTGGCCATCGTAATTTCTCGAAGTTAAATATCCTCGTCGCCAATTTTATGTAGCGTTCCACCGGCTACACATTCGGATTTAACCAGATTATAAAACACTCGTCATTGAAGACAACATCCATTTATTGAACCGGAACTAAGACAAAGACAAGGGCAATAACTCTACATATAGAAACACATACAAGATAGAGTTATCTTCCGTACATAAAGTAATTACACAAAACTACAAACTCTACAATAGTGCCGACCCTAAATTTTTTTTTTAATGCTTTAGTCCCATGAAGTGCAAGATTTCACCCAGGGAATCATAGTCTCCAATTTTGCAAGCTTTTCAAGACAGAAAGAAGTTTGAGTCACCTTTCTATTATAAGTTTAAGTCACAGAAATGCTTGAAAACACCATTTCTTTTGTCATTAATGTTACTTCTATACACGTTTTGATTAAAGAAGTAAAAAAAAAAATTTTCAAAAAAAAAAATTTGCCTACCTACCTACCCTATATTTTTTCAGCCTGAAAGAGGAAACAAACATTTTTTTTCTAGGCCTAACTCAATTTTCACAAAAAATGAAATGAATTTGAAGCTCTTAACTACATCTTGAAAAATCTTACAAAATTGATTGGGTCCATGTACCATAATTTTTTTAGGAATATTTATTAATGGCACATGCAGTAGAAAAAAAAGTTTCTTTTTACACTAGCAAAAACTTGCTATGATTTATCATTTTTAGATGGAAACACTTGACATAAAAAACTAGAAATATGTCCATAGGACATGAATGCCCCACCGAGGATATATTAGTAAAGCAACATGAAAATTTGTATGTACATAAAATTTGATCAGTTTGGTTCAGGCAGGGGTTATAGTTACTTGGGAATGTAAACATAGGTCAGAACCAGCTTCCGAAGCAAGTCTGGTAGTGTCCATCCCTAGATGCATCATCCATGCAAGTTTGGTTCAGGTAGGGCTTTTAGTTACTTGGGAATGAAAATGTAGGTCAGATCCAGCATCTGAAGCAAGTCTGGTAGTGTCCATCCTTAGATGCATAATCCATGCAAGTTTGGTCTAATTAGGGCTTATATAGTTCCTTAGGAATGGAACCTGTACAAGGATGTTCTGCTGTAAATATAAATCCATTATTTTTCTTTAACTGTCACCCAACCCACTTAATTATCTGCAAAATGTAGGTCAGATCCAGCATCCAAAGCAAGTCTGAAAGTATACATCCCAAAATTCCTTATCTAAGCTAATTTAATTAAAGTATTGATAAAATTCAATCAGTGAATTGGAAAATAAAGGTCCGATTCTAGCATCTGAGGCAGATTTGGGACATTCCTAGATCGATGCATTATCCATGCAAGTTTAAATCATGTAGGTAGGGCTTATAGTTACTTTAGAATTGGAAACGGACCTGCTCCTAAAAATTTAACCTGGTCCCTCCTCTGAAAATGTAGGCCAAATTTTGGTCCAGGTAGAATTTACAGTATACTTGGGAATGGACCTGCTCCTAAAACTTTAACTGGGATGCAAGGATGCCGAAGCTAGGCCGTATGGCATAAGCTCATTTCAACTTAGTCGAGGTGAGCTAAATTTCATCAAATCCATGGTTTATTTTGGAGTAAACCAGTTCTTAAAAAGATTAACCAATCATATAAGGTCACATACATAAACATATTACTTAACTCAGTTGAATTCAGAGTTCCGTTTATATTTAACAGAACTTAATTCTTAGTGTAAAAAAAGTGTATTAGTGCTGGGATCTTTTAAATATTTCTTACACTTAAAATGAAGCAATTCTAAAGATAAGCTCAATGCATATTTAAAGAATAGCAATCTTTTAATATTCTTTTGAGATCTGATGAAACACAAAGACTATGGTACATTTAATCCAGTAGAAACAAAGAAGTGGGATAACCCCAAAATTCTATCTTCCAATAAAAAGTTTTACTTGAATTTTGCATTCAGAGAGGGAGATATAAATCAAATATCACTATAATTCCCTTCTCTGCCCCCCCCCCCCTTACTTTCTTAAATAAAATTTGTTACAAGTAAATATTTAATCACTTACAGGAAAGTCCACGACGTAGTCGGCAAACCACCGGGGGCGCTGGCGTACACGTGTAGATCGTCTAGGCTCCATTCTATAAAAATGAAATCTTTAATTAAAAAAAACAATACTTAATTTCCTTGAAATGCAAAATACAGTAAAACACCTTTATAGCAAACACATACACTTAAATTATGAAGAATTGATGCTTACCAGTTTTAATTCCCAACTGCTTTAAAATATTTTTTAAAACTTAATTAAAGGCTATTACGAATAACATTAAATTTATAACAAAGAAGAAGTGCCTGTTCCTGGTTCTTAATACACTGGTGACTCTCCATCTCTCGAAGTTCAAGGAATGCCAAAAAAGTTCTCGAGATCGAGGGGTTCAAGAGATAGAAAGTAAATAAAATCTGGAATTTTCAGTTCCGATCATCAATGTTTTTATATTATATATACCGAAAGTACATGTAAATAAAGTCATTGCACGTTTTCAATCATATTTTACAGGTAATTTACTTGATATCAACAACAATGATCACTTTTCCAATAAATAAAACGATTTCCTAATGCGATAATATTTATTTGTTCTTATTTCATGATTACATGAAACCCGAATAGCAATTGTCAGTTTAGCTATTCCGCAGCATGATCGGGTCCTTCACCTTTTCTTATCGGTATTCAGTCCTTGAGAAAGGAATTTCTTGTGCAGCATCTGCAATACTGGGATTATGTAGACTCTAATAAAAGTTCATAATCATATCTAACTTAATGAAACGATCGTCTATAAATTATTTTCTAAAAATTATCATCTCGGTTTCAAGTCAAAATAATTTGTGAATTTGTTTATAATTTACCAATAATCAATTAATTCTTATAGCAACACACGGACGACCAATAGGTGTAGTGTCATCTATGTAAACACCCAATTAACACCTCCATGCCAGGATTGCCAGTCTCCGGCATTCACTGTTTTCCAGGTAAGTCCAGGCTGTATCAATTTTATGCTTGATTGGCGTTTTTACACACGCAATCAAAACTTCGAGAGATAGAGAGTAAAATTCATTGAAATATGTGTAACGGGACCCATGTTTAAGTTCGAGAGATACAGAACTTCGAGAGATCAGGAGTAAATTTGCTTAGTTGTATGGAGGAAAAAAACGGAACCAGAGGTTCACTTCGAGAGATGGAGAACTTCAAGAGATCGGAGTTCGAGTCATCGAGAGTCTATGTATTATATTATGTACAGAGAATATGTGTAACGGGACCCATGTTTAAGTTCGAGAGATACAGAACTTCGAGAGATCAGGAGTAAATTTGCTTAGTTGTATGGAGGAAAAAAACGGAACCAGAGGTTCACTTCGAGAGATGGAGAACTTCAAGAGATCGGAGTTCGAGTCATCGAGAGTCTATGTATTATATTATGTACAGAGAAACCTGTTTTAAGAGGCCACTTGTGGGAGAATGACAAATTGGCCACATAAGACAGGTGGCCACTTATTCCAGGTTTCAAACCAATGAATAAAAAATTGCGACCACAGTTGTATATTTATTTTCACATGTATCCAAATCCACAATTTCAACACATTTTTTAAAAAAAATCTTGGAAAGAAATCTGTTTTGTTTTGTGTGCGTGTGTGTGTGTGTGTGTGTGTGCGTGTTTGTAATTTTAGTTTTACAGCCATAGAATTTACATCACACAAAATCATGAAACGTTCTAACAACTCAGCATTTCCCTGATGGTGTGTAAAGCTTTTTAGTTTTTCTAGATATGTATTTATTTATATAACATAAAAGGTTAAACACGAGACTGACCGCTTGACTTGGTAACCTCTGGCGAAATTATAATCAATGTATTGAGTTTATATTATGAACATATTCAACAACTTACTTTCCTATATATATAAAGACACCAAAAAACATTTGTTACCAATAAATCATTTAATTATATTAATTCAATCATTAAATCCTGACAGAATTCAAATTAAACCTGCAATTATAAATCATTAACTCATAATCAGCTGTTTATGTTTGGCTTCGTATGGGGATACGAGGTCACGTGTCAGACGAAAGTCATGTGACGAAACAGACAAAATGGCCGCTGAAAACAGGCATGTTGAGCGCACGGGACCTAAATACACTGGCCTCTGGCCGCGTTAGACAGGTGGCCGCTTAAATGAGTTAAAATATAGTGAAAAAATGAACGGGCGGGATTGAAACTGGCCGCTCATGGGGAGTGGCCTTTGATTAAGGGTGGCCGTAACAGCAGGTGCGACTGTATATGCAACTTCAAAATCTTGCATAGTTTTACTTTGATTCCACACTTCTAGTGTACAACCAACCAGGATTTGGTTGCTCAAAACACTGGTTAGCTTTAACCACTGGTTAAATCTCTTATCCAGTGGTCAAATTTAACCAGTGTTTTGAGCAACCAAGTCCAGAAGTCTCTGTCATGACGGTAGTTCTACTGGTTTGTATTTTTCCAAAAGCAATAAACTTATAAAAAGAATAATGATTCTTTAGTCTCTTTTATGTGGAAAGATTGCAATAAGACTACAACTGTAGGAGTAGCCTTTAACAAGAGGCCTATGGACCACATTGCTCATGAGAACAAGATTTCTTAATGACCCCATCCTATTTTTGTCTTTTCTTGATTATCTCCCCTTGGAAAGGGATTCAACCCGTCACACTAACATTTCCATTAATCTAAGGATGCTTTGTACCAAGTTTGGTTAAAATGGCCCAGTGGTTCTTGAGAAGAAGTTTAAAATGTGAAAAGTTTACAGACAGATGCACAACGGCATCTTCACAAACCACGGCCAAAATATACGATCCTCTCCCATTCTGGCCGGGGTTGCATGAGACGAGAATATCTTGTAGCTAATCAAAATATTGACCAATGCGAGTAAAGCATAGTCGGAAATTGACCTTTCATTCGACCTTTCAATACCCAATCACAGTGTACGAAATACTGCTGATGTAAGTTGTTGATTTCAATTGCAATGGAAACAAACCTTGTCATTGACTGAATATGACTTCACAATAGAGAGGCGTAAAAATTCAAGATTACGACACTTTTTGTGATCAAGCAGCAACGGGTAGGAGAGAGCTATATGCAGACTCCAGACCGTGGCTTGAGACGATGGCACAATGGGTGATCAGAAAAGCTCACTTAAGCTTTCAGCTCAGGTGAGCCAAAAAGAATTTTACATTTTAGTTACCATGGCACATTATTCATTGAAATAAAAAAAAAACCAAGAGGCCCATGGGCCACATCACTTACCTGAGCATATTGACTTGCAAAAAAAGCACAATTCAGTTTAGTTTCGAAAAGTAGGGCTTGAATTTTAAAAAATTTTTGCACACTATTTGGGAGAATTTTTCCACCTCCCAACCTTGGTAAATCATCTACCTTTCCCTTCATAATTCTAGACACATTTTTGAAAGATTTGTATACTTTATACACCTTCTAACCCTTGATAAATGTCCCTACAAGCGATAAACTCGCTTGAATTAGAATTTTCTTCAATCCCGCAGACAATTCAAATCAAGCCACTTTATCCTCTGTAGAGGCGACTATAAAGGGCCAAGAGGTGTATAAAATGTACAAATTGGTTTAAGAATGTATCTGGAATTAGGGGGTAAAAAGTAAATGATTTACCAAATTTGGAAAGTGAAGAAATTTTCCCAAATAGTGCGCAAAAAATCTTGCGCCGCAAATTGCACATTTTTTGCATTACGGGATCTGTAGTTTTATGGCGTCAATGACTAATATGTAAAACCGATGATTACACTACAGTTCAGCAGCTAATTCATAATATGTAAAATTTGATTACCTATTGTGGCCCTGCCCTACCCCCAGAGGTCATGGTTTGAACAAATTTGATTCTACACTACCTGACGATGCTTCCAGCTAAATTTAATCTTTCTTGGCCCTGTGGTTTTTTAAAGATTTTTCCTATATTCCCCATTTTCAAAAGGTGAGTTATTTCCCCTGAAAGGAACTCTTTTACTGTGTTTAATACGCATGCGCTATAAATAAAGTCACTTCCGCGGATGTTCTTGATGTAAACATGTTCATGGTGTAATGCATCTGTCATTCGGAAAAATGTTGTGTTGTTAAAAAAACGAAATCTTAGCTGATTCGTATTTTTTTAAATTGCCCACACATAGTCTCCTTCTGGATTTGTATTAATCTTTATAGTAGTATAATAAGGCGCTGTGTGAGTCCCCCCCCCCCCTTCCAAAAAAATCCCGAAACAAATTACTGATAAAATGCTGATACATATTCGAATAGGACTATTTAAAAAAAACAAAACAAAAGATAATTTTTGGTAGTGGATGTTCTGCAGACGGATCGTCATTATTTATACAAAATGTGCAGAACAAATATAAGAATTTCAAGTTTAGTCATGAGCATATAAGATTAAATTATTCATTTAGAATTCCATTCAAAGTTTTAATACTATATACAGTTAATCAATTATTTTACAAATAACAAATTCTGGAAACACGGTTAATTCAAATGAAATAGGTCACCAAATGTGTTCTTGTAAGTAAAAGTTCTATGCTATGACACACAATCGAGCAAAAAACGCAGTTTCTTGATATCGGTCGTGGAAGACGAACTACTGCTGTTTATGCAGCAATTTCGGAGGTAAAACTGTAGATGGACACGTCACCAGTGTCCAAAAAATTCCTAGAGACGCAGAGAAGAAAATATGGCTACAGCAGGCTAGATTAATTCGTAAAAACTGTATTTGAATGTAACGAAGAAAGACTAATTAAAATAGCATCGATCTGAATTCGTGTTACATGTCGTATAAAATCTGAGCTGCATTTAATCAAAGTTTTAGTGTAGGATCTAAGCATATGTATATGTACATGTGTATTCCCGTGTAAAATTCACATTTTGTTTTAGATCAGAGAATTGATAGCAGAAACACGAAATTGATACAATAATTTTCTAGCGTATTTCGCCTAAATACATAAAACATTCTTTTCCTCAAGTGTTATCTATGTTTTATAAATCCTAGCTTTCATGTAACTGTAAGTATTTATTTTTATAAGTTATTCTTTTTTGCAAAGTGTGTTAAAAACAATATCAGAGAGAGAGAGTCATGAAACCCCGTGTAACTGATATACATGTTATTATATTGAATTCACAATTAATATTTCTTATAATTTTTAATTTCCACCTTTGGTTCATATTCAACTGTTCAACCCATTTTCATATTTGTTCTCTGTACACGCTGTACGCACGCAACCCTCGTGCATCACCTCAGTGTCAATCAAATTTGCATGAAAGTTGATTTGAAACATTCTTTAATATGGTCAGTTCTGAGTTCAAGTGTGTAACACACTCAACTGACATCCAGCGAAATTCATCTTCCCGGTTTCACCAAAACGCTTATTAAAAACTTACATGTATTTTGTAAATTATCCTTTTTAAGACATAAATAAGATGTATCCCGTAGATTATACATGTTAGATTTAAAGAGAAAATTACAATAACGTAACATAGAATTGCAAATTTCTGATGAAGTTGTTTTCCAGCTAACAGGCACGTAGTTGCTGGCACCCCCCCCCCCCCACACACACACAGTTTATACTACGATAAAGTTATATAAGGGAAATGTAGTATTGTATACCAAGGAATTGGTACTGAAATAAGTAGCTTTTTCGACTTTGGGCGTTTTTCTTTGCTTGTCAACTTTTCCAGGTAAGAAAAAAAATATTTCTTTGCCCCCCCCATCTTTTAAAGACGATGCTACGTGCCTGTCTAATTCGTAAAGCTTTCTAGAAAGGGGGGGGGGGGGGGTAACAGACCTTTAATAAAATCACTTATTATCTAAAAATAATTTGCAAACCGTTTCCTTCTTTTAAAATTTTTAAATGCAGCGTGTACTAGTTGATCACTATTTTGTTGGATTATCGTAATGTGTAGTCCGCGGAAGTTATGCTAGTGTAGAAGAGTTCCGATTTCGAGGGGAGATAACTCACTTTTGAAAATGGGGAATATATAATTACTACGTAAAACTTTGATTCCCAATTGTGGCCCCACCCTAACCCTGGGGGTCAAGATTTGTACAAATTTGATTCTACACTACCTAATTAGGATGCTTTCCTGGCCCAGTGATTCTTGAGAAGAAGATTTTTAAAAGATGTCATTATTTTTTCACTAATTATCAATAATCTCCCCTTAGATAAGGAATTTGTGGCCCTTTATTTTAACCCTGCCCTGGAAAACAATGATCTGTGTAAAGTTTGTCTGAATAGTCATAGGTATGATCAAGGACCCCCCACCCCCCGGAAATAGCTTTTTTTGCTTGTTAAGAATTTTTTATGAAAGGGGTGGAGCCCCTGGTAAAAAATATCCTTGATCTGCGCATGAAAAAGCAACTCTAGCATATGATGGGCAGTGATGACTTTTGTTATCATTGGTTAAGTATTGGTTATTAAATAAACACTTTTTGTGACACTTTTTGCTTTTGTGAAACAATACCCTGAAATTTACTTTGAGTGGAAAAAAATCGTAGCATACCTCCCAACATGCCCAGGAGCATGCGCCGTCATTATGCATGAAGACGTTTCCCGCTATAATTACACCTTCTATTTAAATTGTTACAAACTACACAAAACTAATAAATATGTTAACATTACAATGTATGGTAATAAAGTAAACAAATATTTCATATACCAGTAAGAGTGTGTGGCTAATATTGAACCGTGACCTAAAAATGGCGCCCGACGAACAATCGAGTACTCACCAATGTTCACGTTGTCAACAAAAAATGCTGTATTAAGTTAAAAAATTAACGATTTCTGCAAAAATAAACTTACCTCAGTTGAAATGATCTTCTTCTGTGACTTCAGTGATGATAGAACGCTTTGATAGATCGCTTGGAAGGCTTTTTGCAGAAGCAAAATGCAAATAACTGCTATTCGATTGAAATCAAATATCAGTCTGGTGAATTCTTACTCAAGGTCAGATCACGTGATCAACGTTGGTCAGTAGAGCGCGAAAGCTGAAAAGGAGAGAGAGAGAGTATTATGCGTACAGCATAGGCGTCGGAACCGCATTGAAAATTTTCGTTGGTTTAGCCCCCCTTTTTAAGTAGCCCCCCCCCCCTTCGATTTTCTCCCGACGCCTATGGTACATGAACATCGGAAGCAAATTTGAAAGTGGGGTGGCTAATTGAAAGTTGGGGGGGGGGGGCTAAACCAACGAAAAAAAGTAAGCGCCAATTTCAATTCTTTAGCACAATCAAGGGATTTGTGTCCGACTTTGCCACACTTATGAACCACTCTTCTCTTGGATTTTCTTTGAACCACTCTGCATGTCTGTGGGATGAAATTGTTTATCAATTTTGGAGTTTTTTGTCAAAGGTCTTTGTATATTAGTAATAGACAAAAATGTATGTTTCCTGCATCTGCAAATTGATCTACGAAACCTGCTAAGTATCTCCAGAATGCTTGGTGGAACTATCTATTTCAAGAATTAAAGTAAATCCTTTGAATAGCAGAATTTTAAGCCCCCCCACCCCACCCCAAAAAAAGAAGGAAAGAAAAGAAATCCATTTAAAATGTCCTTTTAAATGTTTGCTTTTTGGAAAGCTCTATCTCATCTAGAATCACAGAGAAGTTTCACTTCCATCCGACTGTGACGATCTATACTTCACGCAAAACCCATCTTCCAAAGACCATATCAAAGACGGCCTATATTTGCAATGATCAGTTTTAAATTGATGACACTGTATTCTCATGCCTTCTTGATTTCTGCTAAGACATATATTATTCATTATATATAAGGTCTTTATATATTACATGTAATATTCCCAAAATCGTATTATAAACCCAGTTCTCCCTTTGTGCAGATTGTAAATGATGGTTGTCTTCACCATGCCTGTGAGAACATGTCTATGTGTCTGGGAGGGAACTGTGTGCCGATATTTGGTAGGTATACATTGATAATATACTAGTATACCGCTGATCTTAAAACGAGAAATATGAAATTTACAGCATTTATTTTTAGAAGACTATTGCCAGAAAATACTCTTATATAGACTAAGTCATTAAAATAATAATTTTGAAATATTTGGCATTTTGAAAATGTGTACTAAAAATATGCATCTCCTAACAACTCATATTAATGAATTATAGTCAAGAAGTGTGACTCTCCTCCTGTTGTTTTAAACTCCGAGGGAACTCCTCCCGAGGGCCCCTTGCCTATTGGACACACCCACAATTACACGTGTTCTATGGGGTATATAGGGTTCTGGGAGTCCTATACCACGTGTCAGGACAATGGGAAATGGTCAGAAGTAGTCTTTCAGTGTATAGGTAAAACTTGGTGGAATTTCGTTACTTTTCACCTTGGCAAAGAGCTTGCATGTACAGATACGTCTATTACTGTATTTATGAAGTGAGTAAATAGCGAGCTACTGCTCTGAGTTTTCTGATACTAAACGTTCTTTGAAAATGAAGGAAATTAGAATAAAACTGAAGAAATTTGGAAATTAAAATGATTTTCTGATCTTTCTGTCTCATATCATATTACAATTTTAAAAACATAAGAACATAATAATTAGTGCGTTAATGTCGACGTCTATTTAATATATCCAGTTTTAGTTTCAGATATTTGTATTGACCAGTTTTAATTTCAGATATTTGTATCGCCCACGGAAACAGACGGATAGGGACTTGGTGTTATTTCTTCACCACTGTCAAAGCAACGCGCACAGATGCAAACGTTAGGATCTCTCCTCTCTCTCACTCTCTCTCTCTCTCTCTCTGTGATATCGGTAAAATCTAAAAAAAAAAAAATAAAAAAAAAATAAATAAAAAAAAAAAAACACAAATCATCGAAAAGTGTTTGTCTGTCTATATATCTGTCTGTCATTTATTGTTCGTAAATGTTTCACTTTTTAATACTTTTCACTGGAACCACTGTGCCTTGGGAAGGGTAGATTAATTATGCGCCCGAATTTTTTCGGGGCGCATATTGTTTTTGTCCTGTCTGTTTGTCTGTTTATCTGTTTGTCTGTTTGTCTGTTTGTCAACTTTAACCTTCGCCAAAACTTTTGAACCGTAGGAGATAGAGACTTCATATTTTGTATGCATACTCGTCTAATAAAGTTCTTTCAAATGACATCAAGGCCAATGACCTTGTGACCTTGACTGTGACCTATATGCTAAAAATAGGTTTTTCAACTGTTTGTCATAACTTTTGAACCATAAAAGATAGAGACTTCATATTTGGTATGTATACTCCTCTAATAAAGTTCTCTCAAATGACATCAAGGTCAATGACCTTGTGACCTTGACTGTGACCTATATGCTAAAAATAGGTTTTTCAACTGTTTGTCATAACTTTTGAACCATAAGAGATAGAGACTTCATATTTGGTATGCATACTCCTCTAATAAAGTTCCTTCAAATGACATCAAGGTCAATGACCTTGTGACCTTGACTGTGACATATGCTAAAAATAGCCTTTTCCACTTTTTGCCATAACTTTTGAACCATAGGAGATAGGGACTTCAAATTTAGTATGCATACTCCACTAATAAAGTTCTTTCAAACAACACCAAGGTCAATGACCATGTGACCTTGACTGTGACCTTTATGCTAAAAATAGTTTTTTCCACTTTTTGCCATAACTTTTGAACCATAGGAGATAGGGACTTTATATTTAGTATGCATACCCCACTAATTAAGTTCTTACAAACAAGACCAAGGTCAATGACCTTGTGACCTTGACTGTGACCTATATAGAAAAAATAGCTTTTTCGAACTTTGTTGACGCCGGGCGCATAGTGTTTCACAAACACATCTTGTTTTTTCTTAAAATCATGACCCTTGCGTAGAGTGCAAGGCCACAACAGTGGATTGAAGTTACACATCTACATACTATCAGGAGTATACAGGTTATAACTTAAAAAAGTCTTCTAAAGAGCAGCAAATTCAACATTATTCTTCATACTCGTCTCAATATGGAAGCATCATGAGGTAGTCAGATTGAAGTCTGTTCATACCTTGATCAATTTGGTATAGAATGGGCCCATAATGTATGGTCAAAGAAAGAAACCTGTTGATGAAGTACTGAAATTACTCAGATGAGCATTGTGGTCCATGGGCCTTCCGTTAAATGTAAATATATCATTGTCCACTAGTAAATCCGGGATTGGAGTGAAAGATTGACGTAAAGACTTTATTCCCGCTTCTTTCAGGCTCTTTGTACAAACAGAGGAATGTATCTTTCCCGCATTGAAACCTCGCAAGAATGGTACACCTTACAGCCGTATATCAGTAAGATTTTTTTTAGCTTTATAAAAAAGATTATAATCAATTAAATAATTAAAACAGATTAGGAACTTTTTAGGGGCTCATTTTGTTTTTCTAATTTTTTTTTTTAATATCAATTCTCTATAAAAATCAAAATTTTAAATAGGGTCGTGGACATGACATATCTCCGATTTAGCTGAAATTCACACCATTTACTACAATTGGTATGTCTTTAATAAATATGATGTTAAAGTCTAACTTTTCAATTTGGTTGCCATGGTAACAGGGATGTTACATTTAGAACCCTCTGATTAAGCAAATTTTGCTCTGTTTTAAATTAAATTTGTGCACATTCAATTAATTAGTAAAAATTCACATGAAAATTATATTATGTGAGCTCATATTACTTAAATCTGAGAAATTAATTTCATTCAAAGATATTTGAATGAAGATTAAGCGATTTTTCATTGCAGCATTAAGGTTGTTAGCAAATTGGCAATTTGCCAAATTTGTCTTTTTTAGTCATATTCAATGAAATTTTTCACCATTTTGACAACTGATATATTTGTAACCATGTATCATTAAATAAACTATATATTCTAAGGTTTTATGAGAATAAAAAAAATTAATAGGTAAATCAAAAACTTTCTAGAAATTATTGCATGAAAATTGGCAATTTGCCAAAATTGACTTTTTTTAGTGATATTCAATGAAATTTTTCACCATTTTGACAACTGATATATTCGTAACCATGTATCATTAAATAAACTATATATTCTAAGGTTTTATGAGAATAAAAAAAATTAATGGGTAAATCAAAAACTTTCTAGAAATTATTGCATGAAAATTGGCAATTTGCCAAAATTGACTTTTTTAGTCATATTCAATGAAATTTTTCACCATTTTGACAACTGATATATTTGTAACCATGTATCATTTAAAGCGGCACAGTGAATCAAAATCATATCTTAATTTTAAGATTCTGCAGCATACAGAGAAAGACTTACGAAAATTATGAGTATGTAGCGAAGATATGACAATTCAACTGCAAGAATTGACTGCACAATATAAGTGCCGGAAAAACAAAGGTTGTATTAACCGTTTCGTTGTTTCGTATATGTCAAGGTCACGCTACTCTTATTTTTAGCTCAAACTTGTAAACAAAATTCAACTGGAGCATGCAAAGGTGAGAAATATGTTCTAACAACTTTTTAAAAAGATTACATCAATTTTTTTGGTCTACTTATATTCATTCGTGGATACCTGAGACCATGGTAACTATGGAAACTTATTAAACACTTTTCTGCGCACGCGTATGATAGGGAGGAAGAAGTACCAGGGTATTTTGCAATATTTTCGTTCTGGGGCAGACAGAAATTATTTTTACTTTTATTTTTCCCCATAAAAATATAATTTTTAGGTTCTGAAACCTGTAATTTTCTGAAACCTAATACTTTAAGGAATTGAACAAAATTTACAGAGGTCATGCGAAAATTCTACATTTGTCAATTTTCCCTTTTGTGCGTCACTGTGCCACTTTAATAAACTATATATTCTAAGGTTTTGTGAGAATAAAAAAAATTAATGGGTAAATCAAAAACTTTCTAGAAATTATTGCATGAAAATTGGCAATTTGCCAAAATTGACTTTTTTAGTCATATTCAATGGAATTATTCACCATTTTGACGACCGATATATTTGTAACCATGTATCATTAAATAAACTTTATATTCTAATGTTTTGTGAGAATAAAAAAAAATTAATAAATTAATGGGTAAATGTACAGCTTTCTTGAAATTATTGCATGAATGACCCCCCCCCCCTCCATTAATCACAAATAACAGAGAAGATCATCTAACAACATGTTTTACCAAACTGAACAAATTGTTATGTAGTATGAATATATGTCAAGTATTTAAATTTCTTTTCAATAATTAAATAGAACTTCTGAAATTAACTCAGTGACAGGTAAATTAAAATGTTGCCATGGAAACAAATCAGGCTTCTAGTTATTTTAATGTAAATATGAAATAAAACAAGTGAGTTTCCAAAAATTCTTACAAATCTTTTAATGGCCTGTAATTGTGTCCAATCCTTTTGATTTATTCACTAAAATATGTTCAAATTCAAAACAACTGTTTTATGGTTAATTTTTTAAAATGTATAATTAAAGTAAAAAGGAAAACTCATATTTAATAAATGATATGAAAGTATTTTATGAAAATATGAAAGTAGGTCAGACAATATTATGTCAAAACAAGTTGGCAAGACCATCTTGATTATAATGTTTGTTTGCCCTCTCCCAGCTCAGGGTAAAATTATTAAGTCGCCTCGTTAGGTAGGTTGTAAAATCTTTTTCCCAGAAAATTTCATAATATTTGTTGACGAGATAAGATGGATAAAAAAAAACATCCTGTCTTGCAATGTAAAAAAAAAGTTTTGAATTTTAGTTAGTCTGTTGGGGGAAGGCAGCCAAATTTGTTTAAATGACCTTATATGCTAAATATTGTGGAATTAATTTTTATTACCACATTGCTTATCAGCATATTCAGATGATCAGTTACATGTATACTATGTTCTTTTAATGGGTATAAATATTTTTAACCATTTGACCTTGACCTTAGACATTGACCGACTTAAAAAAACTTTAACCTTAACCACAACTTTTGAAGTTGGACTAGATTTTAATATTTCACAGGTGTTTTACTTGTGGCAAGACCTTTCTTGGGATACCTCGTGGGAGTCTTGACATAAGCTGCAATGTATGGGGGAATCAGTGTTTCACAATTAATCTTGTTCTCAGTTTTGTTAAAATGTATTCATATATATTCTAAACATACATAACATACTGTGTGAAGCATGCCAATATAAAACTCTAAATTTGTGAGCCCATGTGGGGGTATATAATAAATCAGTATACCACCTCTCCTGCAGATAGGGGATATAAAAAGGGAAGAAACTGCTTTGCATAAAACTGCTTTTATAGAAAAAAATAAACAAGACATAAATTGGAATGTATGCTTCACTTAAACAGTGACTTTTTTTGAAAATACAAGAAATCAATTTAGAATACACATATTCTCTAAGGAAAACAGATGCCCTGCTTAAAAAAAATTTTGCTAAAATGTGTTCCTTCATATTCTCTCATTTGATGTAAGCTTGGTTTCCTCGAATTCGCATTTCTTTATGTCCTTTTGTGTAAGTTTGAAAAGTAGCTCAGCCTTGCAGTATTGATTTGCTGTGGATTTTAGTAATGATCATTAGAAAACCCTCTCTATGTCCATCTTGCACCAGTGACAACTTTTACTGGATCCTCTTTTCTTTCTGTTATTTTTCCTACTTTGTATTATTCATGTTAAATTTACTTCCAGTCCACTGTGATTTTTTTTTTTGGGGGGGGGGGGGGGGGCTGTATGTACCTCTGCTCTGGTCATCTCTATCTGTTCACATGAAAATAAAAAAAAATAACATTAATTTTTGGTCACTGTGGATAAAAATTCATTTAAAAATTGTTTCAAAAACTTAAAACTGGAATCTTAAAATTTTGCTATATATAAAACATATACATTTTCAACCTATAAACATTATTATCTCCCTTTATGCATTGTTGTGGCAATCATGTCTTAAGTCACCATGAATCCATGCAACTTAATACACACTACATGTACCTGTGTGGTCTCCTTGCTAGAGGATCTGTAATCCTGATAATCTTCATTAGGAAAATCTTGCAAGGGCTGCAATGATCAATTTAAAATTATTTTTTAATTTGAAAGTTTGGGTTAAAATCCTGAACATCATATATATATTACATGTACCTTATATTTACATGTTATCCTGAAAATTTTCTGAATCAAGAGGAATGATTGATAAAGGAGTGGATTTAATGTTGTCATCAAGCATTTTTTTTTTCAATTTACATATAAAGCTTTTCTGCAGTTTGGACAAATTGGCAGAGATATAGAGACTAAGAGTAGAAATGAATTTGACAACAATTAATTTCTAAAGTGGAAAATAAAATGTATTTATATAATCATAAATTAATTGTAATAAAAACATACATGTTTTATGGATACTAACGTAATGTGGTATAATTTATTTTGTTCTTTAATGCGACTATTTTTAATTTGTACAATATGTCCTTGACATGTTAAGTACACAGCATCAGACTGATCTCATCTGTACAGATCACTATTGTCAAACTAAAACTATTCATATTTAAAATGTGTGCAAGATTGATATGCCTGCAATATATAGCTGAAAAACTGTGATCAGTAAAATAAAATTATGAGACAGAAAGCTGCATCTTGGAAAGTACAAATGGAGTTGCCATATTCTAACACCCTTGGATAGATTTCTTTTCCTACTTTACAATACATCACCTTGCAGAGCAAATAAATTCATTGTATCAAGGTCCCAAAAATGATTTCACAATAGTATGACAAAGTATATGTACTTAGATCTAGCACACAATTAGCATGTGTAAATCTGTGTGTCTGCATGTACTTTCATAATTTTACACTTACACTTTTTTAATCAATTCTTTAAAATATTCTACAGTCCTGATATTGCTTAAAATTTCAAAAAATCTAACACACTATTCAGTTATCATTGTCAGAAGTCAAAGGTTTAATATTTCCGAGTTATGATTTCTACAAATCCTGTTTGTAAAAATAGATTGGACACAAGCATATTATAATTTGGAAAAATAAATTCATACAAACAATTTTCTTCAAATATACTGAATTTTATAGAAAATAAAATACCAGTACCCAAAACGGGCACATATATTGCACAGTAGTATTTGATTCAATGTCGTGTACATGTAATATGTGCAACTGTGCATCCAAGTTTTCATGGTTTTGTTTGTTTTTATTGTCTTATATTTCATTATACAGTCAGTTACCTAATCCGAGATTCCTCTGACTCTAACCCCTGCTTTTATATTGTAACTTGTGCGCACAAGTCACAATATTAAAGCGGGGGTTAGAGTCAGAGGAATCTCGGATTATCAGGTACATGTGATACCTGAATAGAATTATGAATAAAAAAATACTTACACATTGTAATCGGGATCGGTCGGGGACTACCACACCACTACATGTATCTCTCGATCTCTATTTCAAAGACATCTTGAAGGGAACAGCTAAAATCCTCTCGGCCTTCGCCCCCATACCACCCTGATTTCCTCATATTTTCTTTTCTACGAGTAGCTATACGTGTAATACTCATCATGTCCAGATCAACTCTATGGCTTTTCTTAAAGATTATCCCAACTTTGTCAACTGTTTTTCATCAAATTCTGAGTCTCTTGAGGTAGAATTTTCCTGAACAAGATGTTTCAAAACAAGAAGAAAAACTGCAGATTTCATTGTCTGCCATCTTGTTTACAATTTACACATTTTGTATTCTTCAATGCCGAAGAGCTCCAACAAGGGAAATAACTCGGATAGAGAAAAAGCACATTTAGACCAACTTTATAGTGTAATAAAACGTTTATTTTTCATTTACCCATAAATGTTTTAAATGATATTTGCAAAATAACATTTCTTGAATCTAAATCTCCCTACTAGAATTTTCACATCACTTGTCAAAGTCTTTAAATATTAAGTCTAACAAGGGAGGTAACGAGGACTAATTATTCACTTTTTGGGCATCAGAAAATTAGAAATTGTAAAATTTTTGTGACCTTGGCTATTTTTTACATAGTTTTGATTGTCATGAAGGATATAAAAAAATATAAACATAAACAGCTTTGTCTAGTAAATATTTTTTTGATATTATTGATAAATAGCAAAATCCACTATAATTTACACCTTCTAGTCCCGTTTCCATGGCAACCGGATAAACTACCATGCTTTCTTTCATATAGTCAATCTTTTCATTCATTGAAGTTTCAGTAAGAAAAAAATTAGCTGAATCGAAGACATCGCGTGGCCACGTCATTTTGATATTTACGAGTAGTATAGAGGGGGACATTATACCCCGGATTGAGGTTCAAAATTGAGGTTCAGTGTAGACCAGGAAGATAATTAGGGAGGACCGTAACAGGAAGTCAATAAGTAGTATTAATGCGAGGATTAGAATGATGAACAACGTTTCTTCGTTATTAATTTGATTTCATTTGATTTATGAAGATATGAATTGATGAAGTAGACCTTTTTTTTTTAAGAAAAACCACTCCAGTAGATAGAATTAGACGTTGAAATATCAATTGTATTGAGAATATTAGACAATCGTGACTTTTGGTGAAATACTCCTGTAACAACTTGATTACACTTGTTGTAATGTAAACAATAATACTAATTATATATTAAAATTATTAAGCGTAGTATGGTGTATTAAAAAAAGAAAGAGAAACAAATCTGATTTATTAATAAATATGATTTTATTCAAATATATACACATATTAAAATCGAATCCACGTTGTTTGAAGTCTGAAATGTTTTTATTTACAATTGTTTTTTTTTCTTTTTGAACACTGTCTCTTCTGTGATAAGCGAGTCCTCGGATTCCTTCGTATATAAATTGGCTGATGTTGTTTCGGGCTTTATCGAGTCCTCGGATTCGGTCTTAGGTGACATGTCAAGGTTTTGTGATTTCTCCGGGTGTGGTAGGGCTATCATATTTTCAGGTTAATTTTCTGCTACAACCCTCTCCGCGTCTGTTTCGGAATTCGCGCGATATGTCTACTGGAGTGTCACCAGGAAGGTCATTAGGGAGGAGCGTAGCAGAAAGTCAATAAGTAGTATTAATGCGAGGATTAGAATGATGAACGTTTCTTCGTTATTTTTTGATTTCATTTGATTTATGAAGATATCCAACACAATTAGCACACTGTAGTTAATTATATGAATTGGTTATAAAAAAAAAATGATTTTGATAAAGATGAAAAAGTGTGTAAGATTTTTAAATGAAGTGATAATTATTAACATTCCTTATGAGGGCCGTAAATGAGAGTGGATGATGTTAGCCGTAGACAGATGTCGGTTTAAGACACGAATCGAGAGAGTTTCCCCAATGATTGATTTAGTGCTCAAGAAACATTTTAAACTTATATCGAGTTACATAAATGGAAATCCATGTATTCAGACCGGAAACAATTACACCCGTAAACAAAAATATTATACAAGTCACCATTAACACACAATGTGATGAAGGACAACCCATTAATTCCGGTCTAGCAAGATGAATACATTATGAAACGGATATACCGACCATCCTGTTCCGTTTCCGGAACGGACTTTAGTGTTCCCTTATTCATGTTATTTAAACAGCAGTATTCACGGTGACATGTTTTCTTCTTGCTGTAAGTTATCGTTAGAAAATGGGCGCTTCGTGGAGGTAAACACGACGAAAGACAACGAATACAGAGTAGATCTACGCGAATGGGAATCCGATCGATATCCTAGCCGCAAGAGAATAAGTTTAAAACCAGAAATTTTTAAAACATGGTCAATGGCTTTAGACATGATTGATAACGCTTTGAACAAGAATGAAGAGTTACATTACCACATGGGAAAAGCAGTTCCCAAACTGGAAATCATTGTACCCTGTTTTCTAACTAGGGATGCCTCGATGTTCAATGTGTAATCCCTTAGAAATTTAGAATACTAGAACTATTGAAACGTTTACAAACGAAATGTGTGGAGACATTTTCAATGTTAAAGAAAATTTTTTTATAAATTGTTTATATCAATCACACCTTTTATAACTCTCTTATTTTAATTTTGTTTATAAATTCGTATTAATCGTATGTATTCAAATAAATATATATATGTATCGATCACTAAAATCTTGTTATATATCAATGTTTAAAGAAAAGGTTGTATACCAAGCAAGTTTTATACAAAGTAGTATGATGTCTTCTACCAAGTGTCGTTTAAAACTATTATCTTCAACGCATAAATGTACAAACAAATGTACATATAACAAATCAATTAATATATTCAAAGATAAATGATTTATGAAACGGGGATTTTTTCACTAAAACGTAAATTGTGGAGAATAAATTCATCACAACATTCTCTCTCTCATTCTTTCGTATACCCCCAAACACCAAACGAGTCGATCACAAACCAATATACAACACATAAGCGGAGGGGGAGAGTAAGGTGGTAAGCCTGTTTTGTTTGAAAATCTTAGCAGAAAACTGGTGTCAACACTCGAATTATGTAAACTTGATAATTTTATACAAATCATTTAAGATGTTTTACTATTTCAAATTATTCAAATAAAAGAAAAACCCAGAGATGAATGTTGTGTAAGTACTTCATTTGCTACAACCGCCCACGGACACCTGTTGTTGTGACCGGTGACAGGTGTCGCATAATATTTGGTCCGCCTCGTTTAAAGGTCCGGCCGGACCAAATACGATAACATATTTGGTCCGCCTTTTATAAGAAATGGTCCGGCCCGTATAAGGAATGGTCCGCCTACGTTTTTTGGTCCGGGTGGTGAAAAAACGTTTTAATTTTGACTTAAACATATGAAATTAAATCGATTTTGTTTAAACTATATAATGAAAGAAGGGTTTACCCTGTTGTTTTTATGTTTTGTACAACATATCTCTAGGACAAGAATCTACATGTACTCCTCGTTCAGTTCAGCTTTAAGCATTGCTGTTTATCTAATACCATGATTAAAAATAAAATAATGGCACTATTATTGTGCAAGTGTTTGTTTTTCTCTAGAATATGCCTTGTGTAAATTAGTTCGATTAAAGGTGTGAAATCTGTCGGTGTGTATAGCTAATAAAACAATGGGGGTGTGACAGGTACCTGTAGGTAGAGCCCGCGGCAGATGGCGCTGTAATTGAATGGTTTGAGA
>NW_026925432.1:0-26568 GCF_032062105.1 Saccostrea cuccullata | reverse complement strand
TCTATATCAGACTATATGTCAGTAAATCTAATCAGTTGATTCACGCATTTTGGGAAAAAAGAGTCTTTTATAATAAATAAATATATCTGATTAGCCTTAGGTCACAAGTCCTTGGAAATTCGAGTTTCTGTCACGTAAAATTCTGGGAAAAGCATATTCCACACGTGCACGTTAACATTGTTAAAGGAAGAAGTGCGAGCGAGTTTACTGGTCTTCACCGCTTGAATCTTCACAAAATTAAGCAGTGATCCAGCCCTGTGCTCGTTCACTTCAGTTGTGCTATTTTTAGAGAACGCACCTATCGGAATTTGAGATGACATGAGACCATACTGCCGATAAGAGTCGTTGATTGGAAGACTTCTGGTAAATGAAGACTCCCCCTAACAATTGCAAGCGCTTGCGCATGCGCTTAGCGCTTAAAAATAGGGATGATTTGATTTCTAAAAATAGTACGAAATTAAATTGCCTCTGACCTATGATATAAGGGGAAAACGTGGTTAGCTTAAAACCTGTAAAATGTCTTTTGTCGTTTGCTAGTGCCAACAAAACCTTAACAAAATGGGGGTTGTCGCATAAAACATGATTTACTACAAAAAAGGAATTCCCAGTTTTCCAAAAAAATTTGCAAATGTAGTATCGTTTCCCCCGTTCTACATGTACTTATATATTATGGTTTTAGGAATCTTTTTATTAATAGAAAAAATATGTTGGATGATGAAAAAGTTGTTACTTTAATGTTATACTTATGCCCCCGTAAGCGACGTTTCGTGGGTAAATAGTTTTTTTTACCTGTCCCGTCTGTCTGTTTGTATATTTGTCTGCATAAATCTTGCCCATATCTTTAGACTGGGTGGGACTATGGCTTTCATATTTCACAGTTGTATTTTTATGTCAAGACCTTTATTGTGTACAACCAACTTGACCTTGTGACATTGATCTTGGAGTTTGAGACACTTTTACACCAAAATTTCACACTTTTACTTTAGCATTAACTTTTGGACGGTATGTGCTAGGATCTCATATCGAAGTAATGGCATGAACGACTAATAGAGTTAATTAATTTGGAAAGGTAATGTCTATAAAATCTTAGAAGAAAAGGGATGTAACAGCAACCATTGGCCAGGTGTTTGTGGGCTAAGTAGTGTTGAAATGTATGTAAAGTATTTTTTTTTAATTTATAGATATCTTTATTCACGCAGATGTAAATTTTTGAAAGTTTTGGAGGAATTTTAAATATTATTATAAGAACGTTCTCGATGTGTATAGAATTTTCTGTATGTACATGAAAAAAATTAGTACTTTTAAAAATTGTGCATTTAAAAGCATAATGCTTAACCCCGCTCCTTCAACTGGCGTTGGAATTTCATAAACATTATGGATTCTGTTGAAAATTACGCCAGACAATGGGCCAGATATGAAAATACAAGACGTTGACACTTTGTCAGAATAGATTAAATGTATCAGATTCATGTTTAAGTCGCATATTAAAAGATTGAGGGGCAATATGAAAAGAATCTATCCTTCTCTGTTCAATAACCCAGTAGTGAAAAAAGAATTAGATATATTACATGATCAGTACGTACTGGTCCCTACCGACGAAGCAGGTAACAATACTGTCTTCGTTTGTAAAGCTTATTATACAAATTGTATTTTAGAATAACTTTGATTTAATTCTACAAGTGGTAATTCTACTTATTCTTCCCTTTCTGAGGAAGAAATTCTTCAAAATCACATGTAAGTTTTGAATATTCCACGGAGCCAAAATGAGTTTGAACTACCCTATATATATTGGATTCCGAAACTTCATAAGAATCCTTTCAAACAAAGATACATTGCGGGTTCCAGTAAATGTTCAACCATGCCTCTTTCGTTACATCTCACTAAGATATTGACAAAAATGAAGGAAAAACTTCAAGAGTACTGTACAACAATATATTCAAGAAGTGGTGTGAATCAGATGTGGATACTCAAAAATTCTAAAGAACTTTTGGACAATTTGAAATCACAAGATTTTACCAAAATCAACAGCTTAAAAACGTACGACTTTTCAACTTTATACATAACCATTTCCCACGATAACTTAAAGTCCAGACTTTTTGATATCATTGACAGCTACTTTTTCAGTAAAGATAGATCTTACCTGGTAACTTGTCATTTGCAAATTTTTTTTTTGTTAAAACACACTCTGATTACACACACAAGTACTCTAAAGTTGACATCAAAAGATGCTTGAGTTTCTCATTGAAAAAATCTATGTGGTTTTGGAGACCATGTCTTCAAACAAGCTATTGGAATTTCCTTGGCTATCAATTGCGCTTCGTTATTAGCAGACCAATTTTGTGTATTCATATGAAGCAGAATTTGTGCAAGATTTTATGTGTGAATAGAAGAAAATACTTGCTGTGGCCTTCAACTCGACATTTAGATATATCGACGACGTATTGTCAATTAACAACGGTAATTTCCATCTCTACGTCGATACGATATATCCCGAAGAGCTTGAGATAAAAGATACCACAGAGTCTAACACATCTGTTTCAAACTTGGATATTTTACTTGAAAAGACGTTAATGGTAATCTTACAACCAAGCTATATGATAAAAGTGATGACTTTAACTTTCCTTTCGTCAATTTTCCTTACTCAAGCAGCAATAAACCTTCATCACCTGCATACGAAGTGTATGTATCTCAGTTGATTCGATACACAAAAGCATGATCTACGTATGAACCTTTTCTTAAACGAGGTAAATAATTGACAAGCAAGTTGATGAAACAAGAATATTCGAAATAAGTCATCATTTCGTAAATTCTATGGTGGATACAATAACCTTGTCAGCAAATACAATTTATCATTAAGTCAAATGCTGACTGACGTTTTTCGTGCTGATTGTAATTCCATTATTTTTACATTGAATAGACGACGGATTTTTCCGTTATTTCCCGATTATGACAAGGATCACACGGCGGGTGTGACCAGTCAGCAGGGGATGCTCACTCCTTCATGGCACCTGATCCCACCTCTGATGAAGGTCCGTGATTCCTCTGCTTCTATTTTGTATTGTTTTATGGACTTTGATATTGAATACTGTTCGTTATCTCCATATCCTTCTTCCATGTGTGGAGTCGTAGAATTACTGGTCTGGAATGTTTTTCTACAGTAAAAAAATGACCCTAGTTGTCGTAGAAAAATGACCCCCAGGTCAATATTCTACGGGGTCACTTTTCGGCGTTATACCGGCAACAAAGCTCGAAGAAGCTATTTTTAGAATATAGGTCACAGTCAAGTTCACAAGGTCATTGACCTTGGTGTCATTTGAAAGAACGTAATTAGTTAATTAAATATGAAGTCTCTATCTTCCATAGTTCCAAAGTAATGGCAGAAATTTGAAAAAGCTATTTTGAGAATATACATGTAAGTTAAAGTCAAGATCAAGGTCGAAAATTCAATGAGTGTCATTTGAAAAAGTTTTATTAGCGGAGAGGCATACTAAATATGACGTCTGTATCTCTCACGGTTCAAAAGTTATGGCGAAGATTAAAGTTGACAACAGACAGACGAACAGCTAAACAGACAAACAGACAAAAAGACAGACAGGACAAAAATAATAAACGCCCCGAATCTATCGATTCGGATGGATAAAAAGATTTAAAAAGAATATTCTAATACAATTGTTTGGTATAACACGTTTTGATTGGCTAATGCAATGATGTTTGAAGCAGTAAAACGAGCATAAACGTGAGTGTTAGCTTTTCATTGTGACGCCATAATAGAGCGACACAAAAGTACAATGTTCCGTTACGTATTTTATATAACGAAACTCACGCTTGCGCGTCGCCGATAAAACTCAGTTCGCAACCGTTAAATCAGCATAAATGGTCGTAAATACCGAATTAGTAGATAGTTATTCCCTGTTATACTTTCTCACCCGCTTTGAATTGCCATATATCTATTTATTAATGATGGGGTCAGATTAATATATAAAGATCTGACTGAGAGAAATTATAAAGGGATTACCGGGTATATTTCTCTACAAACAGAATATATATTGTGCACGTTGAGGATTACATGTATGTACAAGTGCACATTTTGGGTAGAAAACATATTTTTCTGTTGTTTAAAACACAAAATATCTCCTCTATCTTCTATTTGCATGATCTATGATATTTGAAAATTGACTTGTAAAACCTAACAAACAACAACAAACTTAGCTAAAAGCTACTTGATGAAATCGCATGTAAATTATAACAATTGAACAAAAAAAAAACACAACTTTTTATTATGCAAAAAACACACACTTTTTTGCAAAATAGAAAATACAGTAATATAAATAAAACTGCATACACATAAAATCCAGATTATATTTCAAACAATCATATATCAAACATGTCCTTATATCTTTTGGGGTAGTGGATAAAATTGCCATCGATTGAAGCTTCCATCTTGTATTGTGTTAAAAAGCTCTCTGCCTCACGGTTCAAACGGAGAAACGTAATGTAGTAGAAGCAACCATTTACTAGAAATGTGAATAAAACATAACATGGCAAATGATACTAAATTACACGTGAAGAGCATTCAAAGAATGAGCTATCTTTTGTTACTTAGCCAGGAGTTGTTATTGGTGCAAAATTTAATGTAAGTGGTTCAGGTAATAAGTTACTAATAAACTAAGACTGATGAGGAGAAAACAGGTTGAAGTTGGCAAGAAAATCGACAATTGTTAATCACAGTAAATAGGACGAATGATTTGTTTCTTAAATTCTTCCTCATACGAGTTATCGTTTACACATTAAGTTATTGTAATATTGTACGGACGAACATAACATTTTAATCGTGTAAACAATCCTTGATTTTGAGTTTTAAGATCTACTTTTTTATAAAAAATCAATTAAAACTTTTTGAATAAACATTAATAATAATAAATATTTTTGTATAAACATTGAACAATTTGAACATATTAAACAAACAATAAATCAATATATAAATATATCAATAAATAAATGTGATCCATGTTTCTTATAAAAAAAATAATTAAAACTTTTTTTAAGTACTAGTATGAGCATATTGAACAACACAAATATATTTCACAAAAAATTATTCAATAAATTAATACATATATTAATAAATAGAAATAATAATAATAATAATAATAATAATAATAATAATAATAAATCTAATATTTGATATATTCTATCCTTTTCAATTTTAATGTTAGAAGATAACTTTGACTTGAAACGACGGAATTTTACATGACTGTTGCTTTGTTAAATCTTATTTACAATTTATAAAATAATACTAAAAATGAAATAAAAAAAAAAAACAAAAGCAAAAAAAAAAAAAAAAAAATGTAAAGATCATATACATGTATTTACATTACAGATCAAGACAATAACTCCTGTTTCAGTAGTAAAACACTAAAGAAATAATACAAATCGGTGAGTGAATGCACGCTCCCATATCAAGTTATATTCAACTTAAGTTAAAGAAATTGGATTTGAACAAAACTGATTCCTACTGTAGGGCATGCTTAAAAATAAAAAGTGTGCTAATATTTTAAGCTTTTGCGACGAGCAGTTACTGAAAAAACTAGATCAACGAAAAATGGAACGACAGACACAAGAATCAACAGGAATTCGACAACAAATACGTACTCTGTACAAAAATAAATCCCACTTGATGAAATGCCTCAGTAAAAAATGTATAAAACATAATCCATATGCATTCAAGCATCTGCGATGAGTACTTTCTAAGAAAATTGCGACGGGAACTTCGTACAGACAGATGAACATGCATATAAAGGAATTTGATATTGGATTTGTACGAAAATGAATCCTTTTACATGTATATGGCAAGATTAAACAAAATTGTGTTAAAATTTCACAAGTATATAGGCAGAGAAAAAAACCTGTGACAAAAATGGGTTAGGGACAGTCTGACAGACAGGATGACAGCTAGCTATAGACAGACAGACAGACGGATGGCAACGCATACAGCCAGAGACGTATATGTATGGGAAAGCAACTATACAATCTTTTCCTCAGAGCATAGGTACAAATGCAAACGAGAAAAACATTTTTCATTTAATTCTAAAAAGCAGCATTTGAAAAGTTAAAAAAATCAAAGGCAATGTAAGGGATTAAAAATTCAGAAAAAAGAGCAAGTTTAAAGCAAGATTAAAGAGTTTAAAGCAGCTAAAAAATCAACATTTTCAGAATGTTATTCGTATGTCGGAAATACATCCAAACTAAATGCCCATTCTTCAAAAATCCAAGTACACACTTTGGAACCACAAGAATTATAAATGTATTGATCATAGTTAATAAGCTGGCTTATAAACTACAACAAGTTGCCGTCCCTTCAAAAAGGACTGCAATACGTGGACCATATGCATGTGGTTCTAACCGAAATTCAAGTAGACAAAATTTCTAGGTTAATTCCATCCTTTAGCCTCAGATTCAAGGGATGTGAATGCATAAGAATGTGTAAGGGCTATATACACAGTACATTAGACATATTTTCCATTTAATACTATTAGGATGTAAGAATGTCCTAATTTATAACCTTGACCCTCGTTTAGTCGTTATTTCCTTTTTAAAGTAATAAAAATCTTTTTTAAAAAATATCTACGAGGAAAAAAATCAATCTTCATTATATTTCTAATTATTTAATGGATCTTTCCACCGCAGTATTTATTGATATTCCTATAACTTGAGTTTTTATTTAAAAAAGTCGCTTGTCTCCATAGACTTCAATGCAATTTCTGTTAATTGATTTTTGCAAAGTTAATTCATTTTCGAAACTTTCTCTTGGTTAATCTTTTTCTACCTACTGTAAAATGCTTTGAATTAATATCAGAGTATTAAATTGGTAATAGATATTTAAGGATAGAAAATTAGGTCTTATTTGGGATACTTGAATATTCATGTAGATTCATTCACATTTCTACAATGATCTGTCCACTTTGATTGATAGTACTTTCCTAACAGAATTGTTGAATTTTATCTTTGATTAGCCTACAGTTTTGTCATTTCTGTATATCGGTTTATTTTCATACACATAACCCATTATGGTTGGGACTTGACATCTGGCCTGGATTTATACGGAATAAATCTGGCATTGGTAAATAGATCTGAGGGTCCATGTGAAGCACAGTACAGTAGTACGCATATTTTTTTTAGGTCCCTCCCATCCCCCACATGGAAACCACTGCTGCAGACATCCATCAAGGCGTATTTGGATTGCTGTATATAAAATTATTTTGCGAGCCTTGGTGCACCAAACTAATGCTATTGAAGATTCGCTACATCTTTAAAAGCTACAACTAGTCTTTGAATCAAGTTTTCTATTCAAATTGTTAATAAGTTATTTATGTACTGCTAGTTCTTCCTACTTTAAGATGCTTGTATATACACTGTAACAGTATATGTATAAGAGAGAAATACTGAGTTTCAATGAATATATATTAATTAATAAATAAATGCAGATTTAAAATCGAGATTTGCCAATGAACGGCATACTTTAGATCGAATAGGGCGAATTATTCTACGGGCAAGTTGTCTTAGAGGCCTGGCGTTTGCCATTGACATCCGGTCTAACTTCCCTCATATATTTTATGCGTGGACCTCAGGGTCAAAGCAATGATGTTTCGTACATATAAAGTAGTACATCCTAACAGACCAAAATAGGTAAGCACGAAATTTTCAAATTGTTGTCGATATAGGACCGGAAGCTATAAATATATTGCAGCTCCGTCAGGACAGGGATAAATAGAATTCACCTAGATATCCGCGAGACAAGTCTAGCCGCGGTATCCTGCACCTCCTCTAGGCGTACCTATTCAATCCAAAAAGATGAGAGGTAGTATAATTGAGCCTTGATTTAAATTGTGCATTGACAAGAAAACTTAAATTCCTTCGTAGTTATGAGATGATGGATGCATAAAAAATTACTTATGTGGGAAAATATTGTCTTCATAATAAATGGCATCTGATCCCCATTATGAGATGGGATTTCAAACAAGCACCAATGTTCTTGACGAGCGATGCAACTGAAATATTTTTTTCTAGTCTGAAAGTGTAAAGGTTGGTAAGTTCACTCTCCGAACAAAAGCTGTTACGTAATTTATAAGGAATTGACAAGTCGTTCTTCAGTGTGATGAAAGCTTAAAGTACAATGTAGAATCGTGAAATGAAAACCAGGAAAAATTCACACACTGCACATTCTTAAATTGTGTATTGTATTTCAATATAGAAATTGTTCCAGAGTCACTCAAATTACCTTGCTGCAGCTGCATCCTCTAAAGTGATAGTTTCCGGAGGCTTCGGGATATTATGGAATTCTCTAACTAAATGATGATACAGCATGTCTAATCTATTCGAATAGGCCAATGTCGAAACTGAATTTTTATTCTTTGTTACCTGTTTAAATAAATCTCTATTATGTTTTTCTAGCATTGTAACTATCGTTTTTGCCCTAAGTTGAATACTCTGATCTAGCTGTTCTTCTCTGCAGACAAGGCATGTAAAATGTGCAGCATTTAATCCAGTTTGCGTTAATTTCCCAACCATATCCTCAAATTCAGCGAGTATGTATTCGCACATCTTCACGTGTTTTTCTAGGCAGGCTAAATGTAATATTGTTAAGCCGTCGCTTGCTTCAGTCTCAACATTAAGACCCTTCGTTCTCAAAAACTTCAACAAACGAACGTTTCCACTTCTTGCCGTAAAATGACCTGCATGACGACCTTTCATATCAGTTAAAAAAATCAACTTCGGAACTTTTTCGAGAATTAATTGACATATGTTTATATTTCCTGCATTGCACGCAATATGAAGAATTGTACGTTTCTTTGCTGAAACGGCATCAAGATTCGCTCCTCTACATACAAGCTGTTGAAAAATATCACAATGTCCACTGTCAGCACAATAATGAATCGGTCTCCAATCACTTTCACCCAATGTTTCCATCAAATCAGGCGATTTATTGAGAATAAGTTTGCATGCCTCAGGTTGCTTATTTTTACAAGCAATGTGGAGGATGTTTTCATTGCTTTTATTTGTACCTTTCATGTTATAATTATGACCATAAAGATATTCTAGAAGCTTCACATTGCCATACCTTGCAGCGAAATGCATTGCATTTTCCTCTTCAAAATTTGGAAGATTGACCAATTCCCTATTTTCATTCACGCTTAAAATCTTCTCACACAATTCAGTGTTTCCTTGTTGAATAGCAATGTGGAGAACAGATAATTGGCCATGAGATGTCTGCTGTTTAATATCCATCCCTTTCTCAATCAGTCTGTAAAAAATATCTGTATTCCCTCCAAAGGCTGCAGCGTGCAACGCATTAAAACCCTCTGGGTCACTTTTATATAAAAGATTGATATTATTTTTCAATTCTCTTTCCAGGTAAAAATTAAAGTTTCTTATAATTCCTTCGCGGCATGCTCCATGTAAACCGTTTAACAATCTTGCGTTTTCTCCCCTGAATGTGTGCATTTCTGAAACTTGATAACAAACAGGTTTTTTATTTCATAATAAGTACGAGGGTTGATCCTAAAGTAATGTCACAACTTCGATAAAAATGCTACTAGTCGACGTAAATTAACGAAATTTCACATGATCGAAGCTATTTATATTTCAAATCAGTCCTGAAAAATTCAAATTAAAATGATGTATACTTTTCAAAATATCGAATTATATACAAAGTGCAATTATGGTAGTCGCCGCACCAAAATAACGTCATAATTATGATGGATACGCGGCGTCATACACTTAAACGCTTCCCCTTCGTTTCATTAAAAATATTTGAGATTCACGAACACATTCACATATATTTCTCTTTTTAAAAGAATTAATGGCACCCATTGTAAACTCAGTCCATACATAATTTAGTCATCTGTCAAAATTTTTTGAACAGTACCATAAGAAAAACTCAAAGTTTCTCATATCGCTCTAAACGTCTCTCATTTTGGACAACGTCAGACACTATTTCAAGAACGTTTCCGCCCGACCTCCTTTTTCGGTCTTTCTGTCCGCTGCTGATCATTCAGTGACCCATGATCCGATAAAAATCGCTGAAACCATCTATAAACAAGTTTCTTATTCACATTCTATCATCTGTGTGTCTGATTATCATTGTCACTGTTTTTACGGGCGATTTCCCAATTTTGAAGCAAAAACGCATCACAGATTGTTTCAGCGGTTTTTTCTCCATTTTGACATTTCTAGTGTTCAATCCAACAGATTAAAACAACTATGTTTATGATCAAAAAGCAATGACGTCATTTTATTTTCAACTTAAGACTAGAAAATGTCGTAAAATTTTGTCTTTTAAAATATTGGAAGATAGGATGTTTTTTAAAATGCTTTTTAATGTGTTTGTCTTCTTTCATTCTAAAAATTTACAATTTAAAACGTTACGTTTAGTTGTGACGCGGCGACACCCCTTATGTTTAATATTTTAAACGTCTATAAAATTAATTCAAGTAAACATTATTAAATGAAATTTTCAATTTTTATTAGAATTATTTTTATGCATCTTTTGGTATATTATTTTTGATTATATGATGCCAAATATTAAAGATATTGACACAGTGACATTACTTTTGGATCAACCCTCGTATATATATTAATATGCATTAAAATATTGTATACATTAGACATATTTACTATAGTTCCGTCTGTTGATCGTGTTTGTTCAATAAACATACAAAACCCTTGGACTGCATTAAAATGATAATACTATATTCCTGTAATAAGATTTATGATGTCCATTTATCATAAGGTGCTTTTTATTATACTGATACGCAAAAGAAAAACATCACTCAATACCGTTTATCTTCAAACATGTGATTTCTTTAATTTATGATTTTTGAAAATACATGAAGGTTAATCTCGATTAAAAACCTTAGGAAATTTGATAAAATGTAAAACACATGTAGGTCCTAATTTAATTATAACATATATATAATGTTTCCCCATAAAATAAAATATTGCATTTCTGTTGCGTTCAGATATATTATATAAAATGTGCCTTTGTCATCTCATTATAAGTGAAAAATTCTCAAGGAAAATTAACAAGAGGCCCATGGGCCACATCGCATACCTGAGCAACTAACAAAAGCAAATTTCAGTTCAGTATTGAAAAGTTTGAATATATAATAAATGTGGGTTTGAAGGAGGAGGAGTGAAGAGTTGAGGGGATTGTATTTGAACAAAGGTAACTTAAATACACTTCCTAAAATTGCTTTTGAATTAATTTTGCACAAAATGGCTTTGTTGTTCATTGTTATGACCCATTTTAATGATGCTTTTAAATTGACGATTATTCATGGCTTTGTTATGAATTTTATTGATCATTCCCATGTCGCCGCTGCCGCTTTCCCTTGACATCTGTGGATGTCGTTGGTACACCTTTAAAGCCCTATTCACCACTTTTATCCATAAATTTTTGTTTTTTGTAGCTATCAGGGTTTCTGTGAGGCTTAGTTCCATGCACTCAGGGATGTGAGTATTCAATGTATTCCAATGTATTCAATGCAAAGCTAAGATACCCCATTTTTGCCCCTCCGGGAATCATGATTTGAACAAAATTAAATCAAAACTATCCGAGGATGCTACCATATATTACAGGTGCCTTTGACCAATCACAATTTTTTTTTCTAAAGAAGAAGAATCTAAAGATTTTCAATCTATATTATCTCAGTTTGATCACCCATAATGGCCCCACCCTTTCCCCAAGGGGTATGATTTAAAAAAAAACTTCGCTTCCAGAGGTTGCTTCCATATAACTATGACCAATTATGGCTTTTCTGTTCTAGAGAGAAAAATTTCAAGACTTTTCCTATGTTAAACTTTGATCGCCCATTGTGCCCCCTACCCCGGGGTCATGATTTGAACAAACTTTAATCTACACTTTCTGAAGATGCCTCTAATTCATCATACCTATGATCAATCACAGCTTTGTGCTATCTTGGAGTAAAAGATTATTCAGTTTTTTTTTCTATGTATTCCTATGTTAAATTTGATACCCCAATGTGGGATCACCTTACCCCCACGTGTGATGATTTGAACAAACTGAAATCTTCTCTACCAGAGAATGCTTCTACATATTTTCATTTTTTCCTGGCCCACTGGTTCTTGAGAAGAGGATTTTAAAAGATTTTTCCTATATATTCCTATGTTAAACTTTGATACCCCATTGTGGTCCCTACCTACCCCGGGGTCATGATATGAAGAAACTTGAATCTACTGTACATGAGGATGCTTCCACATAAGTTTTATCTTTCCTGGCCCACTTGTTCTTAAGAAAAAGATTTTTAATTTTCAATTAATTTTTCACTAATTCACATTATCGGCCCTTGGAAGAGTGCGTGCATGGCACTTCATTTGAACAAACTTGAATTCCCTTCACCAAAGGATACTTTATGGCAAGTCCGGTTGAAATTGGCCCAGTGGGTCTTCAGAAAAAGATAAAATGTGAAAAGTTAAGGACAACGACGACGACAACGACGACAACAACTACGACAGACAACAGACACATTTTGATCAGAAAAGCTCACTTAAGCATTCGTCCCAGGTGAGCTTAAACACAAACAAACTATAACTTATTATATCTCTTACCTGTCCTATCGTATTTTCTTAGCTTAAAAAAATGAAATAAAACATTTTATCACATCTTGATTAGATAAACATTGTTTAAGTGACAATATGAGTTATTTTAGTAATTTTTATGCAATAGTTAAAAGATAGATAGAAAGCTACCTTCGGAGGCCATTTTAGTTCTTCAGCATTAATCTCATGAGTAGGTATGCAGGTTTCACATAACCTGTCTTCTAAGGCGTCCTCCTCGAAAAATGACATGTCATTTTTGTCACAAAACGTGCTTTGAATACACTTATATCCAACGGATATATGCCTTTCCTTAAAATGACTCTCCAAAATTGAATAAACTGTGCTTCGGACATCTGATTGAATCATTTCCTCTACCGAATCTCCTTTGAAAACGAATAATTGTAACTGAATTTGATTTCTGCAGATACAAATAGCTATGATATAGAGCTTGTATTTAAAGAAAGCAGCATTGTGATATATACACTCTTCTTGAGCATGAACGAAAATTTTCCAATGCTGAAGACATCTGATAATAAGTCGATGGAATTCAAATGTCGATATCTCACTCATTGAGAAACAAAGAATTGACGATTTTCTACACTTGTCAAAAATTGCTAAGTTTAAAGTCCGTTTATTTATGCACGGAACTAGATACCGCAATTTTTCTTCGTCTCCACTTCTAACTGCTATCAGTCCTAATCTCTGCATATACTGAAGCAACTTTTCTTCATGACTCGTAAATAATACTTTTTCACTTTGTTTTTCCCATATTTTTATAAGAAGTTCGTGACTTATTTCGCCAGTTTTACGAAATTTTGTAAATTCACCAAAAAAATCATCACTTCTTGCCAAAGTGTTATCGGAGAGAATTGTCTTAAAAGCGTCAACAAACCATTGCACATCAAGAATTACAATATCGTTCAATTCTTCCTCTGGAAAATACAACACTGAACAAACAGAATGAAGAAACAATAAAAAGTCATTCATTCCATCTTTGTCTATCTGAAATTCTGTCGGTAACTGGCCTCCTTGTATCAACAGTTTTTCTTTTTCAATAACTTTTTTGCTACTTTGCAATTCCTTTATGATATATTCCCAAAAAATCCAAGAAGATGGTACCTCATCACCCCATTGCTGCTGCTCTTTCACCAGTTTAACAATGCACGATTCAATATCATCCAATTTTTCTAGACTCTCATTTTTCGATGTCGGGAATTTTACCGCAAATTTTCTCTCGTGAGATAAGTGAGAACGAAGTTCTTTCATTGTTTCCATTCTTTTCCAGAAATCATCAAAGAAGGCTTCGATATCCTGAAATTTTTTTCCAGAATAATCATATCTGCGATAATGGAGAGAAATATAATTGCATGAACCATAAACGAGCAATATCTATTTTTTTTTTACCAGTCACGGTGGCCTAGTGATAGAGCGTTTGCTTCGTGATCGGGAGGCCCGGGTTCGATTCTCGTTCGCGGCGCCGCGTCATACCTAAGACGTAAACAAAGATAGTGACTGTTCCTTCGCCAAGCGCTCGGCACTAGAAGTGAAAGTCACGGGTCTTTCGGAAATGACCTTTAAAACGTAGGTCCCGTGTCACGGTCGGCGCTGGCACGATAAAGAACCCTCACTGCTCAATGGCCCTGAGTGCCGATAAATAGGTCTAAATTTGAAGCCCTTCACTGGCATACGGTGACGTCTCCATATGAGTGAAAAATTCTCAAGAGGGACGTTTAACAATATACAATCAATCAATCTATTTTTTTTTAATGTTATAGTCTGCATGCAATATTGTATAGTTTAATTAGTGTTTTGAAATAGTGTAAGTAATATTTTTACAGGTTAAAACTGTTGACATTAATGATAATTATGATCGATTTTTTTGTGGTCTTGCTATTAATATTATCTGGTAATTTGTTTGTAAGATTTGCATTTACTAAGTAAATAAAGATTAAGTTATTTGTAGCTACAGAAAACATCGGACTGTATGACCTTAAATTCTATGGTTCATTGCACCACACATATAGTTCGATAGGGTTACCTGGTTTGGTGGGGTTTTCACTTTCCCGGTGACACAAGTTCGTGCTACACGTATACGTAGTTGCCAGGGCAGGGTCAGCTATTGCTTTGATATATTTTATTTACCTATTCATATCTACTGGAATTTGAAGGTAATTATTCTTTTAGTTTAATGTAGGTGTATTTTCTAAAAGTATTTATTTACGTAATTTCGTCATTTTCATGACTTAGAAGTTTGAAAATAAGCGTAATATTGATTAATTGTACTCAGATAATTTTACATGTAGTATGTTTTCAACTATTTATTATCTTTTAAAGATTTCAAGTGTTATATATATGAGAAAGTAAATTTTTATGGTTCTGAACAAATTTAAAATCCATTGTAAACTAAACAGACCCTATGTTTTATATATAGGATACTATGTACTATTGTCATAATGGCTATATCCAAGTGTATTTGGTGAAACATTTACACCTCATGTGAGGTAAGATTGATTGTGTGTATATTTTTATTTTGACAATGTCTTTATGTATGCTCTGCATGTTTCATGTTGTGGACGTACTATTTTCTTTTATGTTTGTTTTATTTGCATTTTGTTTCGTTTTATTTCGTTTGTAGAGAATTTGTATATTAATTATTATTTACTTTATTAAAGATTGTCAGAAATAGCTTTTTTTCACAATTAAGGTGTTAAATGATTTTTTAAAAATAAATAATTGTTAACAGCAGCAAGTGAATTGTAAAGTAAAGTAATTCTTGGCTAAAGATTACGGTATAAGTATTGCATTTTATTCTGTTATTAATTTCACTATTTTATTCACAGCTTTTTCATGTACCATTAATTGAATAAATCCTATCAACTTTCCAAAATACGGACTCATTTCATCTTCACCGGACATCCGGTTACATAAATATTAATTATTGGTAATAGCTTTGTATTTATTTGATACATTATACCAGATAATGATAACACAATCCAGAGTTCTTTGATGTTTTAAAAATGATACATCTAACTATTCAGTACTTTCACTTTTTTATTCCACACTTTCAGATAAGAATTTTCCTCTATTCGAACATTTAATTCCAATTTTCCTTCACATTTTCCTCCTTTATGAGTTGTATTCCATTTATATTGCATAAAAGTTGTTTTATGATTTAAACGAAAGAAAAAGAGTCTTCCGGTTCCCTAGTTATTCTAATAAATATTTATATCATCACTGACAATTTTCATTTATGTTGCTGCGAACGAAGTTGGGCTATAAATTACTTTTGCATGGGCTATTCTTGATAATCTGTTCTATGAATCTCTGCGTGAGTAAATAACCAAAACTAAATATTAAAAAATGTAACAAAAGACTTGAAATAACTTAATCTACATGTACAGTGGAGAACAGCCACAGCCTAAAAAGAAATGGACTCAGTCCGAACCTGGGTTTGTTTTCTGTGTTAGGAAATAACTTTTCAAGGTAGTAAATACTACATATAGTAAATGGACTTTTCAGTGGGGTCCGGCTTTTGTGGTAAGCCTTAGCTTTAATACGTAGATCATGTAACTATTTAACAAATTCATGGTATTTTGATAAACAGAATTCTTAATATGAAAGGAAATGATGTTTTCTAATACACTTTAAAATTCGAATACTTTTCGTTATCTCCTTATTTCTTGTTTATGCATTGTCTTTTATTTTATATATTTTATGTTAAAACTTACGTCCTTTGATTTCTCCTCCGCATGTGTGGCGACCAGAATAACAGGCGCCTCCTTCGAGACAGCATGAATCGATTTAAGCCAAAAGATATAGTACTCTATCAAAAGTAAGTATACATCATTTTGAGAAAAAAAAACCCATTATAATTGATTGAAAAAAATGTTAAGAAAATGTTGCACAAACTACGAAATATAATTTGATTTTACCAAAGAATGTCATATGTGCAAACTCTATTTCTTCTTCAGTAGACTCAGTCTTGTGCACTTTCTCGTCAAATGTCTTGGAAATATCAACTACTAAAATATAAAAGGCTTCTGGTCTCATGTAAATTTGATGACTTGCATAAAAAACATACTGGCCACCAAAGTCGAAGAAGCTTATAATGTTATTATAGGACTCGTTTTTTTCCACTGATCTTACAGCCTCCATTATGTTATCTAATTTCACTTTTGGGATAAGACTATCATCTTTGGTTTTGTTCTGACAATGCTGTTCACTTTGATTTATGTTTCTAATTAATGGTGCATGTTCATCTTCATCTACACATTCAATAATATCTTCAATTCCACCATCAAAAGTGACCTTTGTCGGCGTGAGGGTGACCGTCTTTTCCTTTTCGGGTCGTTCGAGATTGACTGTAGTTTTCTCTTGGGGTTGTGTTGTAAGCCGAGATTCATGAATTGCATCTTCTCTATTATCACTAGGACCAGCTTCTTTGATACATGTTGTCTCATTATCAAATACCAAATTCTTTGAACACGCAAAATATGAATGATAGTCGCCACTGCTCCTTCGAGGTTGGACTGTAATTATTAGCAAACTTAATAGTAGTTTTAAAGCCTGATTTTCGTTAAATAAATTATTGAATTAAAGTAAAAAAAATCCGTACCTTTTAAATGATTTGATGCGGGATCAATGGAAAATTCATCCACATACACGTCCATTAATTCTGTTGATGGGACATTAAGGTTTGAGATTTCTTTGAAAGTACATTTTCGTAGTCTCATAAGCAGTGTTGTTTTTCCGGCTCCTGTGCATCCCACTAATATTCCCGTTGAGTGATATACTTTAATTTTAGCTCCATTTTTCCAAGCATTTCCCCATTGCTCTTGCAGATTTTTAATTTTTCCTGAAAGATTGTTGATGTCATTTAAAAAAAAATAATTTTGTTGAGTTTGAACACGATACATATATAAGTGAGATACAGTTCAACCGAGAAGGTCGAGAGTTCAATCCCGGGCTGGGGCGGAAGTGGGTATCCATGTAAAAGTGAATTCTTTGTGCTTTCTGTATTAATACTTCTTCACTTAGGGCAGTTATGTTAGTTTCAGAGTTGTTGTAAAATGTGCTTTATAAATAATAATTAAATATCATTACAACATGTATTGGTAACAATCCTCTGTTAAAACTAATGTCCAACTAACTGTATCTCACTTCTATTCTCAAAGGCCGTGTAGTGTAGGGCAGCGCCGCGAGAATTCCATTGGCGTTGAAAGCAAGATTTTTGACTTGCCTAGATAGCCGAGCGGTCTAGCTCGCTGTTCCTGCACTGCTAGGAGACAGATTTCTAAGGTCGAGAGTTCAACCCCGGGCTGGGGCGGAAGTGGGTATCCATGTAAAAGTGAGGGTGTGTGTGTGTGTGAGGGAGAGGGTGTGTGTTTATTCATTTCAAAAGTTTATATACTGTAATATATCTATTAAATGAAAATGATATTCTGTCAGTCTCAAAAAAGAGTCTATCAGTGCAGTGAAATATTCTGATCTTTTTATTTGGTTATATATACTTACTTTCTCTAAGTTCTATAGCTCTTTGTCGTCTTATATCTAAGACAACTAATAACAGTAGACTGATGACAGGTATAAAGGCTATCACAATTTCAATGAAATACGTCACAATAGAATCTTCCTCCTCGTGAATATCAAAGTTTTTGTTATTAAGCGAACCAGGATTGCTGAAGAGACAAAAATAAGAATTCATTTTACAAAATCCTTATTCTAATTTTCGTATCAAGCTCAAAACATATTTAAAGATAATTAAAAAAATAAGGAAAAATTACGCACGTAGTAGAATCTGGGCATTGTTTTTCAGCAGAAAAGCAATGCTCCTTCTTGTTGATAATTAAACATTCAGGATCTAAAATGATTAAAAAAGTTAGATGTAGTTGTCGAGTATTATGTTTTAATTGTTTTTTAATTTTAGTTAGTCGATTACTATTTTCACTTGACTGTATATACATGTATCAGGCAAGGTTTAAGTCGATTCCTATAATCGACAAAAAAAAACTTCAAAAAGAAGCATATACATTAATGAAAACTGATTTAGTGTTAACACAGTGTGGCTCAACCATACTTACAATTATAAATTTCTTCATCGATATATGATACATTGGGACAACCATATAGGAAACGCTCTTCACAGTTGTAATGATTCAGATACCCTGATCCTTCAAGTCTCACACAGTTACCTTAATTTTAAATGTTAAATCCTTTAAATCATATGGCTTTCTAAACTACACTTTAATTTATAATTAGGATAATAATAATAAACAAATTATATTTTTATTTCAATACGTTGAATCTTTTCATTGTAAAATTTTGCTTTATGAAATATTACTATTATTTGTATATTTGTGTTTTCCATTTTATCGAAAACGAGCAACATATTAAATACCTTCTTGAAATCGAGACTTTTTGATATCAGTACAGAATTCAATCAATGATGAAAGGTATCTATTTGGAGCACATAAAAATCTGGTTCCGGTTGAACATTTCCTTCTCTCGGATGCCAAGTTAAATTCGCTTTTGTTCATTGGACATTTATCGACAGGATACACTTCAAAACGATATTCTTGTGCCTTTAAACACAAAAATACACAAAATTAGAAATATACAGTGAAAAATGCAGGATCGTTGAATTGTTTTTGAAAATGGAAGGGGGGGGGGGCAAGAAAATATTGTATGTTAAACATTGCAATATTCCATATTTTTATTATCTCACCTGAGCCGAAGGCTCAAGTGAGCTTTTCTGATCACATTTTGTTCGGCGTCCGTCTGTTCGTCTGTCTGTCTGTAAACTTTTCACATTTTCGACTTCTTCTCAAGAACCGCTTCAACCAAACTTGCCACAAAGTATCCTTGGGTGATGGGGATTCAAGTTTGTTCAAATGAAGGGCCACGCCCTCATTCAAGGGGAGATAATTGGGAATTAATGAAAATTTAGTGGCATATTTTAAAAATCTTCTTCTCAAGAACCACTGTGCCAGGAAAGATGAAACTTATGGGGAAACATCCTCAGGTAGTGTAGATTCAAGTTTGTTCAAATCATGACCCCCCGGGGTAGGGCAGGGCCAAAATGGCCGACCAAAGTTTTACATAGAAATATATGGGAAAATTCTTTAAAAATCTTCTTCTCAAGAATGACAAAGCCATAATTTATCATATTTATATGGGAGCATGCTCAGGTAGTGTAGATTCAAGTTTGTTCAAATCATGACCCCCAGGGGTAGGGCGGGGCCAAAATGGCCGACCAAAGTTTTACATAGAAATATATAGGAAAATTCTTTAAAAATCTTCTCAAGAATGACAAAGCCATAATTCATCATATTTATATGGAAACATGTTCAGGTAGTGTAGATTCAAGTTTGTTCAAATCATGACCCCCAGGGGTAGGGCGGGGCCAAAATGGCCTACCAAAGTTTTACATAGAAATATATAGGAAAATTCTTTAAAAATCTTTTTTTCAAGAATGACAAAGCCATAATTCATCATATTTATATGGAAACATGTTCAGGTAGTGTAGTTTTAAGTTTGTTCAAATTATGACCCCCAGGGGTAGAGCAGGGCCAAAATGGCCGACCAAAGTTTTACATAGAAATATATAGGAAAATTCTTTAAAAATCTTCTTCTCAAGAATGACAAAGCCATAATTCATCATATTTATATGGAAGCATGCTCAGGTAGTGTAGATTCAAATTTGTTCAAATCATGACCCCCAGGGGTAGGGCGGGGCCAAAATGGCCGACCAAAGTTTTACATAGAAATATATAGGAACATTCTTTAAAAATCTTTTTTTCAAGAATGACAAATACATAATTCATCATATTTATATGGAAGCATGCTCAAGTAGTGTAGATTCAATTTTTTTCAAATCATGACCCTCAGGGGTAGGGCGGGGCCAAAATGGCCGACCAAAGTTTTAAAAGATATATATAGGAAAATTCTTTAAAAGTCATTTTCTAAAAAATAGCAAATCCATGATTGGTCATGGGACTACTTTTGGATTTAAACTTTACAATAAAAAGCGATTTTCTACTTTTTCCTACCCTTAGTGCTCAGGTGAGCGATGTGGCCCATGGGCCTCTTGTTTTGTATTGTATGATTTTTTATTTGTATTGTAAAATATTTCAATTGCATTGTTAAATTTTTCATTTATATTGTTAAAAAGATCATTTGTATTTTGTGATTTTTTATTTGAATTTTATATTTTCATATGTATTGAAAAGTTTTTATTTGTATTGTTTATTTTCAATTTGTTTTGTATGAGTTTTTATTTGCATTGTAAATTTTTTCATTTTTTGTTCAATTATATATTTATAAAAAAACACCATTTGTTTTGTATATTTTTTATTTGTATTCTAATTTTCCATTTGTATTGTATGATTTAGTTATTGTAGTCGAGAGATTTGTTTCGTTACAAGCGATATCATTTGTAAAATTCTATATCCAGAGTTGTCGTTCTCGCTACGCTCCAAGATACACTTCTGTCAACGCTTGTTTTACAAGATTTTTAGAAAAATTGTAAAAGATTAAAACTTGTATTAATAATTGTTTGTAATCATATTTCTTATCAGAAAACATTTTTTTTTATTTTAATCTATTACACATTAAATTTTTTAATTCAGATTTTCATTTTTACTCTGCAAAATGGTTCCCTTAAAACTTTGAAAATATATCATTTTGAGCCCCAGAGGGATTATAAATAAATGATGATTATCATCTGCATCGAAAATTACAATAATTAAATACTATTTAAACTTCAGATTTCCACCATTTCAAATTTGTGCAAGAATCTTGTACAACGAGCGTTGACAGAGGTGTATGTGGAAGCGTAGCGGGAATGACAACTCTGGATAGAGTTGTAGCGTACCGGAAACGACAACATTGGATATAAAATTTTAAATGCTCAGATAACACGTGAAAACGTTCCGGAACATCTCGGGCATTACCAAACTTCGATATATGATTAGATTAAATCAATGAAATCCTTCGTAACAAACCAAAATAAACAATCGCTCGGATACAATGCAAATAAAAAAATATACAATTCAAATAGAAAATATAGAATACAAATGAAAAAATTACAATAATTTTTTTTTACTATATGAATGAAAAGTTTACAATGGAAATAAAAAATATACAATACAAATGGCAAATTTATAATGCAAATGAAAAATTATACAAGTATACGAATGGAAAAATATAGAATACAAATCGAAAATTATACAATGCAAATAAAAATTACACAAAACAAATGGAAAATCATAGAATACAAATAAAAGTCATACAATACAAATGGAAAATTTTTCAATACAAATGGAAAAAAATCGCATATTGCAACGTTTGACTTGCCATAAGAAAAAGTACAATTTGGTTAATTTCGCCCAAACTAAAAAATCTTGTTTCGTTTGTGAAGATGTTTCCCTATAATTCACTTCTTACCGAATTTCTAAAAGCACCTTCAAATATTTGCAAGAACAAAAAAGATAGGTATTAACAAATTGAACACACGCGTGAAACGTAATTGTTTTTGAAAACAGGTCTAGAACTTAATTATTGTTAATGTTCACCGTTTAACCGGGCGTATTCAATTTTTTAAAAGTGAACACATCACTGAGCACCGGTAGACAACACCGGTGAACAGTTTTTTTTTTGCCTTCGTTTTTGCTTATTTGCTTCAACTCTGAATTTTATGGACTATTGTTTGAATATAGTTTATCAATACACAACAAAATTTTTACTTTTCTTAAGTATTAAGGATAACGATTGCTTTATGACGTGCAAGGATGAATCAATCAAACGCGTTCCAAAATTCAAACTTTCAATAATTTTCACATAAAGTAAGCTTTTGTTATAATTCCATTTGATAGAAACATAGAACTAATAAATTTATTCCGAAAACTTGCTGGACTTTGCTTTGGACACACTGGGACCCAAGACCCCCTGCCTGAACCAAGTTATCCACACCATCCCCCATCTCAAATTTATACCCGCCCATGATATTTTTCCCTATTTTAAATAATGATTTGAAGATTCTATCCTCATTTGCCATTTCATCTTGCTAAAAACCCCACAGACCAATTTTGGAGAACATGCATCTAGATTATTTCAGCAATGAATCATTATTTTTTTTTAGAAAGATATAGTCTCATAACTGCAACAGCGCGCTAACACGCGTTACTCAATTTGTTTGCACATTCTCTGCCTAGACTGGAATTGTGATTTATATTTAATTTAAATTCCAAGTGTTATCCTTCGTGTAAGCTATTATTGAAGGAAGAGCTATGGTAGCAGATTCTAGTCTTTATGACCGTGATTTTTTTTATTTTCATCAATAACTTTGCACTTTCTTGGCGTAAAACGTTTGTGACATCAAAATAAAACGCATGCTTTAATCCTTTTACACCCCTATCCGTGTAATGGTGTTTTGAATGTCATTAATGTACATTCACTTCATGTTTAAAATAAACCTATAATATTACATGTAAGATGTCTGCATACAGACATGAGAGATTCTATTCAATTTAAGAGATAACTTTTATTCAGACCGTGGCCTGCGTAGCACAGTGGTTTAAGCATCTGCTCAAGAGTTTATCCTTACGTTGCGGGTTCGAATCCCACTGTGGGACGTGGAGACCAATCCTTCGGACGGGACCGTATAAACCAAGTTCCTGTGTCGCAGTAGGTACTGGCACGAAAAAAAAAATCCCTTTCTGCTCAACGGCCCTAATTGTCGAGTATTGGACAAAGTTTGCAGCTCTCCACCGGCAAATAGAATATATATATATATTCTATTGGCGTCTGCATATGAGTGAATAATTCTCGAGAGTGACTTTCAGCAATACACAACCAGTCTATCAATTTCTTCAGACAAATATTTTCAAATATTTGTTTTCTTTTATTTTCATTTAAAAATGATTTCCAATTGTGTTTCAACCTCTTCCATTGAGATCTTCACTCTTTGAGTAAGGAAAAGGTATGTATATTGTATTATCGAGCCTTACGTACTAGAGAATGATATCTTAGCTTTGTTTACAATTCCTTGATCTTCAAAGAATACAAGCTCTTTCCGAGGGCATTGATTTTATTAAAACTTCTCGAGATTTCCTGTTACATAATATTTTAGACAAATCATAAATAGGCCGTGCTAAACCTTAGATAATTTTTTATTGATTTTTTTAGGCACATCCCATTCAATACTAAAAAGCATGCTCAAGATCCAAGTGCAAAAAACTGCATTTGTAAGAAAGTAGGGCACCCATCGGATAGAAATATTGTTATATTCATATTCTGTAATATTATATGATTATGATGTTGAAATGTTTAATGTCTTCGTAATGTCATTCATTGTAAATCTGTCATTGCTCGCAACTTCGATAAGCCTTCGTGTCCTTACATATTTCAGTCGATCAGTTTATCTGTAGTATTTGATTCTCCTTTTTTGGCTCTTGAGTGTCTGAATCAATCAATTACAAAACTATGCAGCGTTAAATGCTGTTCTTGTCGCATATTAAACTCAAATTGTTAAGATAGATCCTTCGGTGGTAATTGAAGTGGCACATTTTGTTTTCATTCTTTACAAACATATTAAGCAATACTTACAAAGGGAAGAGCAGTACACAATGGCAAAGACAATACACAGAGAAAAATCCTGATAAAACTTTTTGTTATCATGGTGTGTTTGGGTTCTATCTTGATGCATTCTTCTGTAAGAGAAAATAAAAATGCATGATTATTTGAGATGAGATAACAAGCTTTTGAATATTCATTACATTAGTTACCTTTTTCATAAACAACTTATCCTTTTGAAATGAAAGTAGATGTTTCTTGATTCAAATTAAATTAACAGCACCCTATAAAAACTCAAACATTTTTTTTTTCATATAAAGATTTTTTTTCTTTTCATTTCTAATAAGATAAAATGCACTTCGTGTGTAACCATAAATACAAGTCATTTCTAGTATATTTTTTAAAACGCTAATTCTTAACTAAAGTATTTGTAAAATGTGAAATTATATACATTTATTGACTGAGTTCGAGAGAAACATGCATTTTGTCTTACTCAAGAACCAAACTGTCTGCCTGAGGCTGACAAAAAGCATTTTGCCCGAGAACATAGTCAATAAATTTTCTATTATACCTTTTATTATATTTTTTTTGGACAAGCATGTATTTTAAACTACCTTCCGTGATGTAACCTTAGGTCCAACATCTCATAGACTGGTACAACATCTCACTTAGCGGTCAAACATCGATCTTTTTTATGGCCGCTCAGCAAAACAGAAATGCTGGACTTTTTTGTATAGAATTGTATAGAAACAAACTTTTAAAGGTATACTTGTCACAATACTACGTGAAGTTTCTGTGATATACACAACAATAACTTACATAGAGCTTAAAAAAATCCTAATACATAATTTGTAAAAAAGAGACCAAATTTAGCAGCGTTGACTTCTTCAAAACAAAACATTGTTTGGATTGTTACAAAATCCTAGCTCTAGGCACGATTTGTCTTCTAAATACTCAATATATAAGGTGACAACAAGCAGTTACATTGTAACTTAATTATTGTACTCCCTACTACAGTTTTAAGAGGGAGTTAATAAAAGTCATTCATATTTTTTTTTAAATTAATTGTGGATACTTCATGTAAATATTCAAATTCATTTAAAAATGAATATGTATGGAATGAAATACGCTTTAAGACAGTTCCTTTTTACCGGGTAGAAAAATCCAGGTGAGTGAGGGGCTTATTTTGTACAGGATTGTTGCCTTGGGGCCAGCTGTCTATCTGGTCGTATGCCTCCTAGTCCCTAAACACAGGAAGTGATTTCTGATACAATGATATACCCCAAATGTCTAACGTTCACATATGAATTTTGGTGAAAGCTGCAAATATTTTCTGATAATACCAGCGAATGTATAAGGATAGAATATCTTCAAGTAGATTGTTTCGTGTTATTTAAAGAAAAAAAACTTGGTAACATTGATTTACTATAGTGCTAACACGGAACTTTAAATGACTAAAAACTTGTTATACCCCTCGCTTGAAAAGCGGGAGGGTATATAGTAATCGTTAATTCCGTCCGTCCGTCCTTCCGTCTGTCCGTTCGTCCGTCTGTTACGCTTTGGGGTACCCATCTCTTATCCGCAACTCCTCTTATACAACTGAATGAAATTTTAGGAAACTTTCACAGAATCTTTATTACATATTGCCAATGTGCAACTCCTATTTTACTTTTTGATCCGACACATATTTTGGGTTTCCCATAGCAAAACATGGACACTGCCATTTATACACATATGGGAGGCGGGGGGTATCATTTAGTGAGCCCATTGCTCACAGTACCTCTAGTTTTTATTATAGTGCAGACATTTAACTTTGATTTAGTTTAGTGAAAACTTTGGAACTTTGATTTACTATAATCGTAAATTATCACATACTATAGTTAACTTTAATTTACTGTAGTATCTTTTTGTTAAAGATGAACCAATTAATTCACGCGTCAACAGTCAAATACAAGAATGTAAAATAAGTTTCTATTGCATCGTTATATAAATCATATTCTATTTGATTAATATATTAGAAGCTTCCTTCTCACGAAAATTATACATGAACATTAATTTTTATAAATAATTGCTTTTAAAAATGTAGGAAAGAGTAATCAAAAGTAATTATGATTGTGTGTTGGAAAAGTCATTTAATGTAATCAATTACTTCCAAAAATGAAAGTACAGAGTAGATTTGATTACAGTTTTCCTCAGAAGAAATTGTAATTCAATTGGTTTCAGCTGATAGCAATTTACTCAAAGCCTGTACAAAATACACGCTATATTAACTAAAAACACATTTAATTTTCAATATTCAATGATTTTCTAATCTTACCATAGTGCAGATCTTCTTTCCATTTACATCATAACTGCGCAGTTTAAATCTTAAACGCAATCGGC
>NW_026925431.1:0-26422 GCF_032062105.1 Saccostrea cuccullata | reverse complement strand
AAAAAAAAAAAATTATAAAATTTGCCGTTTTTGTTTAAACTTTATGAAATCAGCTATATAATTTTATCGTTGTGCACATCTACAATGTATTGGCTACAAGTTCTCCAACTTTCGTGTAAATATCTTATGTCATTTTTGAGATTTTCAGTGGAAACGAGACATCAAAAATTTTCAATTAAAGGGCAATATTTCACAAATAAAGGCATGCATAAAAAAACTGAAGACAGGTTTAAATAGGTTTAACTACAAGCTATCTATCCTGAAAGTTTCATAACGATCAGTCCAAAGGTCTTTGAGAAATCGCCTGTCAAAAGTCGAGCGGGAAAAAAAAAAAAGAATAATAAGAAACAATAGAATAACAGTAGGGTCTTCCGAAGGAAGCGGAAGACCCTAATAATAACTAGGCTAAATCATATATGTAGCGTATTTATTGTTTTTTAAACAACTCAAGAATTTCATTATTTTCAGCATGACTCATAATTTGACCAAGCTGTTTTACAATCGGGAGTTAGGACTGCAAAGGAGTGATAGCTCTCTTTTGAAATGTTTAGTGAGAAACGAAGTAATGGGTTACCTTGAAAACGAAGTACTTTTTGATCACGAATGTCTTTGGGACCTTGCCATTCTTTTAATTAAGCTGTCCTTTTGTACACACATTGGCAAATATTTATATGAAATTCTTTGTGAGAAAAACCAAAACTAGAAACAGGAGATACTAGCATTGTCTTTATTGCTGGTTCGCTTTGTAAGGCATGCCCTTTAGACGATAAGGACCGCAGTGCCATAGAATACTACAGAGAAGAAATTAAGATGTTTTTTTGTAAAATTATTCATATTTGGAGTCAATATTAAATCTTTTTGGAAGTATAAAACTTATTTTGTTTTATTTAATTGTCTGTTTATTAGGACTGTGTCAATATATTGATATAACGATACGTAGGAAATTCAATCAAATATCCTTTCAATAAAAAAATTCCAAAACTTTTGGGGCACAGTTTTTCTTAAATAGTTGTAATTCTGTAAAAAAAAAAGTTGGAGTTTTCAATCACCAAATATTTATTAAACTGTCGTTAATTAAAACTTATCATAAATAATAGAAACATGTAATGACCATTTTAACATGGTTTTACAAATGTTAAAAGTTTTAAATTTATGTATATTTATATTGACAACGAGACAGGAACTTTGAAATTGATGAAAAAAAAACACTGAGTTAATTTACAATAGTTTTTTGAAATATGTTTTTTAAAGAATCTAATATATCGCATATCACTTTAGAAAATATTGTAGTGTAACGTACAGATTTTTTTCTGCTCAATATACACGGTTCTATTATATATTTACTTGTCATTTAGGCCACGCCAATTTAATTTTTGATCGTTGGACCCGCTGGCTGTATTAATAACTCTAAACAAAATAATTTTAATTCCCTGCACCTGGGAATCTCTGAGCTATATAATAATATATTTGTTCTTTTTTCCGTTCTTTTTTTTTCGTATTTTAAACTTGTTTACTTTAAAAATCAGAGAAAGTAGAAAAAATATAAATATCCACTCAATTTTTTTCTTGTTCTGCCTGAAAAGTGAGTTTACAGGAAAGAAATAATGTAATTAATTAATCGCTAGCCTGCTCCTATTTTTTTCATCAGATGTCCGACGAACAATAAAATAAATATGTGTGACGTTGGTTATTTATAATTTTTTTAATAAAAAATCTTTTTTTATTTAGATGCCAAAGAAAGGGCGAAACATATATGTTAAATAAAAGATAGAAAATCTTCAAAGTGCAGTTAATGCTGTTAAAACAAAAGCGATGAGCTATGGAAAAGCTGCAAAAACTTACATGGTACCCAAAACAACCATAGTTGACCACGTAACGGGAAAAAGTCAAATAGGTAAAAAGCTGGTAGAAAATCCACAATACCTATCCAAGTTGAAAACTCAATTGTTGAAAAAATTTTGGCTGCAGCAAAAACGGGGCTTTGGGGAAACAAAAAAGCAACTTATTATTAAAGTTGCGCGTTTGGCGAAATTAAAAGGCATAACCTTTAAGAATGGGGTCCCTGGAGATGACTGGTGGAGAGCATTTAAGTAAACACCCAGAGATTGTGATTCGAAGACCAGAACAACTAAGTACAACCCGTTCAAGGATGCTGAACAAAGCAGTTGTGCAGAAGTTTTTTAAAAGATCTGCACATCATAATCAAACAAAATAAATTAGCTCCTTCAGATATTTGGAATGCGGATGAGACTTGCAAACAATTCAGTCATAACCCTGCTGCTGTACTTGCTAGACGTGGTGTCAAGTCTTTCCCGGGGAAGAACGTCCACATCGCGACAAAGCATCACAATACTTGCTTGTGTCAATGCCTCTGGTGACAAAATGCCACCGATGTGCATTGTCAAAGGGAAAACCCCGCGATGTGTAGAATCATTTGCGACCATTGATGCTCCTCCGGAAACGATATGGACTTACCAAGAAAAGGCTTGGATGTGTGATTTGCTTGGGGAACTTTGGTTCAAATCCGTTTTCCTTCAGAACTGTGGGCCCCGCAGACCACAACTTCTTGTTTTAGATTCTCATAGTTCTCATGAGGTATTGGGTCTTTTGGAGGCAGCCATTTCCGAGAACATATTAATTATGGCGTTGCCTCCACATACCTCCCATCATCTGCAGCCCCTTGACAAGGCAGTCTTTGGTCCCTTCAGCAAGGCGTATGGTCGAGCTTGTTCTGAATTTATGACAAATCACCCTAACCACGAGATCAATAAGTCTACTTGGCCAAGAATTTTCAAATCAGCTTGGGAGGCATCAGTAACCCCAGACAACATCAAAAGTGGGTTCCGTGCAACTGGTATCTGGCCAATGAACGTCAGCGCATTGCCAGATTACGTTTATTTACCATCAGAGGCATTTGACCTACCCATTGAAAACCGGCAGCAAACAAGTGTGCCCTCTTCCTCACAACCAAATTTGTCTTTACTCTTTCTGCTGAAGCAGCCGTGTCATTAACTACTACAGATCTTGTAGAGGACCACGACAGCTCAACCAAACATGGAGACAAGCTAGGTACACCAGACGATCTAATACCCGATGATATGGCCTCTCTGGATGCCCAGATACCACCAGCAGATGTTGGCGCTCTTTAGATGCTCTTGGAAATGGTGCCCTGGAACTTTCAGGCACAAGTGATGCCAACAACAATGCAAGCACTTGGAACTGGACGGCGGAAATCGACGATATATTTTCAATCCCAAAGTCAACGCCAAAGATGCATAAATCAAGATCCTCCAACAGCATAACCAGCCATCGTCTGTTGACTAGTGAGGAGGTTGTGGAAGGAAAGCGCGAAAGAATGGCCGAAGGAGAAAAGAGAAATCAAAAAAGAAAACTTTGAAAAAAAACAAACGAAACAAAACAAGAAATATGTATCGTAAATAATATGAAAAACATATTAATGGACATTTAACTTACTGGGTATACAGTTTCCATGTCAAGAATTTTAATACCTTAAACTTGACTTGATAAAATTGAAACGCACAAAATTCCTTCGTAATAGACTGGTTTAAGTCAATGAAAAATCACCATTCTTTTATTCATGTTTCAGATTCCAAATGTGACATACAACTTATTTTGATCGTTTGCTTAATTGTGGCAAAAACTATAACACTATAATACATAGATATGATTACGAAATTATCCGATTCGACGATTTAGTTAATCAAATTTAATTCTCTTCATTGTTATATTTTAAAAAAAATAAAGAAATATTTCAGAATATATATGTAAATCGATTTGTATTTGGAAATAAAATATATTAAATGCACATTTTTTACGTATGCTTCGCATGCAATGAAAAGTCAAGCATACCAAAAGTTCAAAGCGCAATTTTTCTATACCAGAAAATGACGGTGGTCGAAATTACCCCTCATTCGGTCGAAATTACCCTGATTTTGATCTTGTCATAAATTACTTATTTACTTCTTATTTTTCCCTGACTTACGAAAAAAACAAGTAATATGTCTTGAGAATGAAGGGATCTAAGGGTGGGAGTGCATGATTTCCTTTCAAGTCGAGACTTTTAAAAAATATATACGTTTTAGGTAACAAATCTTACATTTCCGGTCGAAATTACACCACCCTACCCTAATATATAAAATTATGTTTTTAAAAAAATTACTGGTTCCTTTAGCTCAGATGGGCTAATAAGTATGCAACAGGCACAGTTTTGGAGTTGACATTGAAATGCGACTGGACATCTCTTCAATCTTGTTTTAGAAAACTACATGTACATGCCCTATGTACTTAATTCCTTGGAATCATACACATGTTTATGCCTTTAATTAGTTGTATGTGCCAAAATAACAATTTTTTTTACATTATACTGTAAAAATTACACATACATGTATTACAAGATCTTATATTCCTGCTGAAGACAGAGGATCTTTCTTAATCATTAGAATAAGTAAGTCTAAACTTTGAAAGGGAAGACCTTAATAAAGAGGTCAACATGCTACACAAACAAAATATTATTATATTTAAAAATAACATTTATTCCAATGTAATTACTGGTACATGTATTTCTGTTACAAAAACTATTTCACTTGAAAAACTGAGAGCAATTGATATGTTCATATTTGTGGATTTATGTTGTCAAATCAAAATTTAAAAATGATACACAGTGTGTTTAAAAATTGTCTTCACAAACCAAAACTTGACTTATTTTCACTATGCTGTTTATTCCATGTCACATCCAAACAGATGATCTTCTGGCAAATCATGGTCATGCTTGGTATCAAAATTCAGTATTCAGATGAGTCACACCTATCCAAAAGAAATTGAAATTTTTTAATTTATAATTCTTTTACTAATAAAAAGTGCAATTCATGAGATTATAAATTAGATTATCAAATTGAGAGATAAGATATTGTCACATTTTCTGTGTATAAATTGTAAATTTTAATGTACTCTTTCATCAATTAAAAGAAGTTTACACCAATTAAGGCAGTCATTTATGCTATCCCCTAATAAGACAACATACAAGTGCAAAGTAATCATGCACTTGTGGGTTTAGGATAATGTGTTAGAGTATTTATGACAACATACTAGCACGAGGTGACAATGTGCTAGCATGTACGTCAGTGATAATATGCCAGCACACTGAATCCAACATGCAGTGAAGCTAACACTCAACAGATTGTTTAGAGTTGTGTTTGCATGATATTTTGTTTTGTGTTAACACAGCAGCGTGTTGTTTCAAAGCTGCATTGGAGTGGCAGTCTGTTGAAATTAACATGCTAACACACTGCAACTTCACATCATTGGTACACCATAATTTTAAACTGGCAAAACCTAATAATTTCTATGATTATGATAACTAGGTAATTGCAACTGTAAATGCTGATTTCATGGTGACAATTATACCGGTAATTCACTGTATATCTGAGAACTGATCAATTATAATAAGGCGTGTCCAGATAGGGCCACTTGCTAAAGCTCAATAGCACTTTCATAAAAGCGTGCCATCTTACCGACACAAAAGACGCCATTAAGCTATCACACAGCTCGCCATCACAACACTGAAAAACACTTTCGCACTAACACAAGTTCGCACCACACGCTGTCACACTAACACACAACACACTGTCACGCTAATAAAACACTGTTATACAAATGCTGGAACTGAATTTAATTTATATGCTAATTCGATTCCGTATAACGAATTCTATAACCTATAACGAATTCGCAATATGCATGTTTTCCTTCAAGTGTTCCATCAAATATGTTAGGGAACAAATATTACAAAACAGTTCGCTTAATAACTAAAGTTTTATTATGAATGATTTTTAGTATACAATGCTCAGAAAACTAGTCACTCTTAATATTCAAATTTCACACTTAGAAAGTTCGTTATAAAAGATGTAAAATTCATTATATTTAACCTCAACGGGATTTCAAAATCAGTTCGCTATACCAAATTCGTTATGTCAGGCTTCTTATCCGTAAAATTTTACCAAAGATTTGTGTAACACATTTTCCGAACTTCCAGGAAAACTTCGTTATATCCGTGAGTTCGCTATATCCAGTGTTCTACTAAACGTGTTTTACTGTAATACAATTCACAAACACGCTGTCGGCTAACACGAGTTCACACAACACACTATCATGCTAACACAAATTCAAAACAGCTGTCTCGCTAACACAAGTTCACACAACACACTGTCTTGCTAAAACAAGTTTTACACAACACGCAAGTCTCGCTAAATGAGTTCATACAACACACTGTCACGCTAACATGTGTTTACACACACGCAGTCTCACGAATACAAGTTTACACAATACACTGTCACGCTAACACAAATTCACAAAACAGTTGTCTCATTATTCACTAACACAAGTTCGCACCAAAGCTGTCTGCGATAACACACTGTCATCCTAATACCATTTTCTCACAACACACTGTCATAGTAATACCATTTCTCACAACACACTGTCAGGCTAATACGAGTTCAACAACACACTGTCAGCTAACACAAATTTTACAAAACACTGTCTCACTTAAATTTTAACACAAGTTCGCACAAGAGGCTGTTGCATAACACACTTCATCCAATCCCATTTCACACAACACACTGTCACCTAATACCATTTCACACAACACACTGTCAGCCCTAATACCATATCACACAACACACATCACGCTAACACAAATTCAAAAAACATGCTTCGCTAACACGAGTTCACATAACACCATTCTGGCTAACATGAGTTCACACAATATGCAATCTCGCTAACATGAGTTCAAAACACACTATCTCTCTAACACCAGTTCACACGACAAATTTTCAGGATAACAAGTTTACACAACACACTGTCACGCTAACACGAATTCACACAACATGATGTCTCGTTAATAAGAATACGCACAACACGCTGTCTCGCTAACATGAGTTTACACAACACGCAGTCTCGCTAACACGAGTTTACACAACACGCAGTCTCACTAACACCAGTTTACACAACACGAAGTCTCGCTAATACGAGTTCAATCAACACTCTGTCTAGCTAACACGAGTTTACACAACACACTGTCACACTTACACTTTATACACAATTTTACACAACACGCTGTCCTGCTAACACGAGTTTACGCAATACATTGTCAAGCTAACAAGAATTCACACAACCCACTGTCAAGCTAACACAATTAAGTTCACAAAACACACTGCCTTGCTAACACAAATTCATACAACACACTGTCTCGCTAACACAAGTTCACACAACACACTCACATTGCTGAGTTTAAAGTAAAGGTCTACCCTAATTTGAAGAGGTTTAAAACTAACATATCTCTATTTTAGTAAAAAGCTTCAAATTTAAGACAAAAACATTTATGCAGTAATGTTCCTTAACATGCATCTGGCATATAAAATGAATGAGACCTTAAAAACCTCACAGTACATGTTTACTTAGCTAATTAAAGGTCTAAATTGATGCTATTCAACAATATATATCAACGTTAACATCTCTAAGTATGTGAATGAGTGAAATTCTCAAATAAATATTATAAATCAAAGTATCAATAAGAAGCTGAACCTTACGTCGCAGGTTCCAATTTCATTGCTAAATGCTTTGGACAGGTTACTCCTATGAGACTGCATAAACCAAGATTCTGTGTCACGGTAGGTGTTAGCACAAAATGGATCTCATACTTCTTAAAGGCAATAAGTGCTGAGTACAAGTCTATATTTGCAGCTAATACCATCCCAAGTGGTGGCACCATGAAATGACTGAAAAATGTATGATTAAGGCAAATAAACAAACATTAAACCATTACAGCAGTCTTATCAAACAAAAAAAGCAAACTTTCTATTATCACAATTTTTTAAAACAAATTTCTTTTGCAATTTAACTGAGCAATTTTTGTCCTTTTTAGTCAGTAAAGTATGATATTAAATGATTAAGACTTTTTGAGAACATCTATTTATAGCGAGTCCAGACAGCAGCACAAATCCCTGCCCATAATGCAAGCTCTTATGATAACACCTTGGCAAAAGAAGATTGTGACTTGCACATTGCTCCACACAATTTTTCTGCTTAGCTTCTTTAACATGTTTAAGCTACATTCAAAATTCATTTCTATTTAATTTGAATTAGCTATCCTTACTCATGTTCACATGGAGCTAATGGGAAGTAATTTAACGAGCAGTGAATTCATTCGAATTAAACATTTGAATAAACTCTCAGTGTGAACATTGAGCATGGATGCACCAAATGTCAAATGCGGCTTGACAAGCACAATCTAAATTAAAACTAAATAAGTATCTGCACTCACCCTTACAGTCACACTGTCAATATATAATTAAATGGAACACTTCTAGTATACCGGTCCCCATAAATATGGCGCTAAAATAGGTGCCGCTGAAGGCGGCATACAATATATAGACGATCGCGTGAGCGATCGACAAAATCGAAAAAGAAACCACAAATTGCAAATTTGACCCCAAATTCGTGTTCCTCGTGAAAAATTTGGTTTAAAAAACTGGTTTTTAAACACATTTTTTTAAATGAGAATTAAAATATTTTGTAAAATAACGTACATGTTTAGGAAGTAAATCTCCATCTTGCGTTGTTTAGGAATGTAGTCACATGATCAATTTTTGACGTAATCTCATTAATATTCATGAGATGCGTCACTTGTGTTTTGACGTAATGAAGAAATGCCTGATAGGACTCAAAGTGCAATGCTATTAAAATTGCGTGATTTTTGTGAGAAATACAGGGATTTAACAAATGTTAGCTAATTACTAGTCATCGATGGATTGAATTGTGCATCATTATCGATTTGAAAAGATAAAATTTATGAATAAGGGGCCTATTTGGACATGATTAGGAGGTCAGGATACAGAGCTGCAGTTAAAGGTAAGTCGCTTTTACAATAACTTGCCTAAACTCAGCGCTAAAATCGTCATGTTTCAAAAATTGAGTTGATTTACCCGAACTTTCATTTCTTAATCTTTCCTTTGTAAAGCAAATATTTCATGAACTAAGCCAAAGTGTAAGATATCGGCACAATTCGACAGGCTGATACATGCAAGTTTTTTATCACAAAAGGCACATGCGCACACATAGTGGCTTTTGTAAGCAAAAATTACATTAATAAGCCCTAAGTCAGAATTAAAGAATACAGAGTGGATTTATTAAAAAAGACAATTTAAAAAAATAAACAACCTAACCCTAATCACTCGATCGGATGCGTTTTGTTGAAGCGAGTGGGAAATTGCGGTTTGTTTACATTCTGCATAGCAACGGCAAGGGAAATAACTGCTCATGCGCAATCGCGTGATTCTGGGGACCGGCATACTAGAAACTTCCCAATTAGTTGAATATATTCTGTAACAGTAGGTGCAGTTTGAATTATAGAGTATGATCACTATGATAGATAGTAGGACTGTTGAAATTACATCCTCAAATTTAAAAAAAATAAAATATAAAGCTGTGGGGATTTACAAGGCAAACAGACAGCTTCTGAACTGTAAAACAGATAATATATCAGTGTGTCTGTGTATTTCTAATAACATCAATGTATACTCGATTCTCATTATATCGCGGGTTTCATTGTATCGCGGTATATTCCAAAAAATCAGATACATGGCTCACATGCTTTTTGTTGAAAAAGTATCAGATTGTCATCTGAGTGTAAATTTTTGTGATGATTAAAAAGTATGGAACATGCGTCGGAAAAAAAATTATTCAAATAAAACGTAATTTTACAGAAATCCATTATTATTTTTAGCCCACTGAGTTTATAATCTAGTGAAATCTATATTAAATTCATGTTTAAAAGTCTTTAGTTCGCATAATTGTTTATTTTCTTATGTAGAATTACATGGTAAAATAAAAAAAATAAGAATGAAGTCCATGTCAACCTCAGGTATCCATGTTTTCCCATCCCGCGATATTATGAGACTCTCCGATTTAGGAGGTAAATAAGACTTCCTGTTTTAAAAATGGACTACAAATTAAACGATGCAAGCTTGGGAAATAATTTGATGATAAAAAGTTAGGCCATAGGTTGGTTTATAAATATCATTTGATGAAAGTTAAATTTAAAAAAGTGAATTACACTTTTTTATGCAAAAGATTTAAGTACCGCGATATAATGAGACACCTGTATACATCACTGTCATGTAATCAGTAGTGTAAATTTTAAGTAATAAAAATATTCTAACCTTCATTCCAATGGTCCAAGCCAATCATACATTAAAATGTCGCCGTCAGCTCTTTCATCACTCGATACAATTATCCACTGGGGAATCCGGAGCAGAGTCAAGAGTGTTCAACCTTGTTAATGTGACAGTCAGAATTTCCTCGTAAACAATTCACACAAGATTCTTAGAATATATGAATCGGGATAATTCTGCTTAATAGAATAATGTTCCAGAGAAGTGACAAAGTACTTCGTAGCTCCAGATTAAATGAGTGTGCATGTCTACAAACGGATTCTTTGTGAGAAAATGTTCAACTTCACAAATCATTCTATTTTCAGTTTGTAAACCATGACAAACATGTGTCCGACGTCGACTCGAAGGGGCACACTAAAAACGGGATATACTACCCAGCTAACACAAAAACATTTTTAAAATGTTTTTAAAACATTTTCAAAATGTTGCGAAAACATTTTTAAAAAATGTTTTAATCACGTGATTTTGTATGGTTTTTTAAACGTTTTTAAAACATTTTAGTGAAATATTTCAGCAAAATGTTGTCAGAACATTTTCTTAAAATGTTGCGAAAATATTTTTAAAAATGTTTTAATCACGTGAATTTGTATGGTTTTTTTAAACGTTTTTAAAACATTTTAGTGAAATATTTCAGCAAATGTTTCTGGAACATTTTCTTAAAATGTTACGAAAACATTTTTGAACAATGTTGTAATCGCGTGATTTTGTATGGTTTTTTAAATGTTTTTAAAACATTGTACAAAATATTTCAACAAATGTTATCATAACATTGTTATAAAATGTAACAAAAACATTTTCAAAAATGTTTTTTTTTTTTCACGTTTAATTTGTTTGGTTTTTAAAACGTTTTCAAAACATTCACGTCGAGGTTACAAAAGTATTTTTACTGAAATTTTACTTTTCTCATTAAATAATAATATATTTATATTTTAAAAGAAATAAACACAAGTTATATTTAATTTTCAAACCTTTAATACAAACCCATATTCAATATGTTAATAACATTTAAATTCCATTCTCGGTACAAGTTTTAATTCATTTTCTTTCAAGTCACCGGGTTTTAAAGGGTGAAAACGGTGTCTAATCCATTCACTAAATTTTAAAAGAACAAAATCACAGAAATCCTATGTTCACAGTATAGGTCGAACAGAGCGGTGGATCTATAAGACTTAGTTAGACTAATACACTGAAAAGGCTGATAAGGAATCCGCCCCTCGGAACGAATAGCACAACCTGTAAAAATAAGGAAAGTACGTTGTGTTTGTATCAGCGTTCTACATCTAATGTATCTTAAGATGATCAATGAAAATATACAAAAAGTATTTTAAATAATTATATCAAATTTAAGTTCTTTCCTCATTTACATTGAAAAAAGCAGAAAAATAATTACTATGACAATATTATTGAAGAGTAATAGTATTTACGTACACCTTTGCCTTCACCAAAGGCGGGTCTTTTGAATGGGGGGATTTGAAAATACGGATGATGCAATCAACACCATGCTGTAAAGAAATTACAGTTTTAAATCAACATATTGTTTGATGATTTTAAAACATTCCACAAAGACAACGAATACTTGAATCAATGATATAATTGTGTTTACTTAAGAATGAAATATTCAAATCAAATACATGTGTATCATGCGCGGATCTAGAGGGGGGGTCGGGGGCGTCCGGACCCCCCCTGGAATTCACCAGGTTAAAAAATGTATATACTATAACAAGAAAACAGTTACCATCGACCCCCCCCCCCCCTGGAAAACTCAGACCCCCCCCCTGGTAAGCATGAACATGTGTGAAGTGGGTAATAAGTGAAAGATTTGAAGCAATAGAAGTCACCTATACCCCCCCCCCCCCCCACGAAATAGGTTTTTGACGTTTGCGCGATTTCCTTTTTTTTTTTTTTTTTGTTTTTTTTTTTTTTTGCTTGTCAAGAAATATCTGGTGATTGGAATTTTTTTTTGACTGAGGTGGACCCCCCCTGAAAAAATTTCTGGATCCGCGCCTGTGTATAACCTTAACGCTTTGTCATTTCTTAATGCTACATACATTTGTACAAAGTTATTGATCATGCACTGGTAGTATAAAAGTCATTTTTAAATGATCTTTTAAAGTCTATGATAAAGGAATAATTCTTACCATTCAAAGTTAATAAATCCCGAGGTTATTATTGTTGTTTAATGGTGCAAAGTCTTCTCATTCAAATCGGCACGGAGTAAGCGCGCACATCTTGTTTACCAGAATTCAAATTTAGATAAGCTGCAAACCACTATACTCTGTAACGGGCTGCCCAGGAGGAAAATTGCATAATAGGTTATCATGACACTGAAACTGACCAGTGTGCCAATCCCTATCTAATGCCTCAGAGTAAAATCCTGGGAGTGGATCACAGATTTGATTAAGAACATTTTTAAAAAATACATTAAGAGTTTTATCAAATGCTTATGATTTTTTTTTACATTTATTTATATTTTAAATTTTGTGTCCTTTCATTTATTGATTTTTTGATTTGTTTTAATTAAAGGACTTTATATATGTCTGTTTAATCAATAAGCCAAAACTAGAAATCATTATAAAATACCGGAAAAAATCTTTCAATTAAAAAATTACTACAATTCTTCATTTCAACACTATTCTTCCTATATATTCTTTTTTTTCTTCATAAACTTAATTTTAGGAAAATCGCAATCATACATTATTTGAATGTTTTAAGAACATTTTGAAAATAACATTAAAAAATGTTGCAGCAATGAAAAATGAAGTCTTTAAAAAGGGAAAACACATTAAATTCAATGTTCTAAAATTATTCTCACAATATACTCTTAAAGTTAATAAATGAATTTAAATTGTGCCTCAATTACATAAGTGTTTCAGAAACATTTTGAAAATGTTTCCAAAAAATGTTACAAAAACTATAAATGTTTCCATTGTAGTGAAAATAATTATTTTAGTTAATGTTTTAAATACACATTTTCACTGCCTAGGCCGAAAAATATCCGGAATTTAATGTTTATAACTAACAGCGATATTAAGAATGTTTTAAAAATATTATTAAAATGTTCCTTACATTTTTTTCAGAAACGTATAGGCAATGTTTCCGTTTTACAGAAAAAGGATGTTTCATTTCATGTTTTAAGAACGTTTTTAAAACGTTTTATAAGATCTTTAATATTTGGAAGCTATACGCACCCTTAGAATAATTTTAAGAAAAATGTTTCTTAAATGAATTAAGAATGTTTCAAAAACATTTTGACAACGTTCCTTCCAAATGTTTCAGAAACGTATTCATGCAATGTTTCAGATTTATGGAAAAGGAATGTTTCATTTCATGTTTTTAGAACGTTTTTAAAACGTAATATAAAAATCTTTGATATTTGAAAACTAAACATACCTTTTGAAACATTTTAAAAACGTTTCAAAAATATTTTAGAAAAATGTTCCAAAAGGATTTAATCATAAGCTTCTTCAAAACATTTTAAAAATGTTCTTAAAATGTTATAAAGAGAAGAGGAAATGTTTTAAAAATGTTTTTAAAATGTTTAGTCTGAAATGTTTCGAAAAAACCTTTTTACAACACCAATAAAATGTTTTGAAAATGTTTTGTGCTACCTGGGTAGAGACCTGATATTTACCTGATGTTTTAATTTGAATTAAATGGTAATATTGAGTATTTTAAATTACTTATGTACAGACTTTATGACTTCGAAGCATATGCTATACAAAAATTCAATTGTTTGGAACATTTACAGACAAATTTGAATCAGGTCAAATAAGTGTTTAGTACATCGCGTCTTTAGTACCTTCCTATTTCCCACAATGCCGCGCATTGTTTACAAACAAGCGCGAAAAAATCCTCTAAACTAGGTACTTATTATTGTTGTGTACATTATCACATTTTAAAATTATTTGAATAAAAAGAAAACAAAGAAACACCGAATCAAAACTATATCTTTTAGATGCATCAACTAAAAATGTGCACATGTATGCAGTAAAGGCTTGGCTGCAATCGTAACTACTCGGCCATTTCCGTAACCACAAATAACTATCGGTTACGTAGTCTCGTTCAACCAGACCCTCGGCTGTCTCCGTAAATCTCCGACCACCCAGAGGGTCTGGTAAAGATACGTATTATCGTTTGTGACGCCAAAACGAGGCTTACCGAAATTCTGGTAAAGTTTTTGATTGGGTGAAAAGAACACACCTACACGATTTAAATAAATACATGATAAATCAGCAGAAAAGTAACTTAAATATGTAAAAATTATGTGTCTAAAAGTTAAAGATGTTAGATAGGAATTATCTACGGTAATGCCCACCAGTTATAGGTAAGCGTGTTTTATTTTTTCTTGCAAATATTTTGTACGAAAGCAAAAGCGAAAGTAGTGTAGCCCTACAAGCGTAATACACATTCCTTCGATTGATATTGTAATTTCTTGTTTGGAGTCCCAAATTAAAGATTAGTTTATTAATATAAAGTCACAATTCAGAAGAAGAAACACATTTAACATTTGTTTTCAAAAAGGATCTTCAAAATGAAAACAAGATAGCGCCCTCTTACGGTTACAAACGCTTACGTGATTCTTTACCAGACTCTCTGCTGGTCGGAGTTTACGGAGACAGCCGAGCGTCTGGTTGAACGAGACTATCGGTTACGGAAAAGGGCGAGCGTGATCCGATTGGGCTTGGCTGGATATAGTAGACAACTTGTTCCTGAAAGGTTTCTCACATACATGTACTTGTTTTATATAAAAAACAATTAAATATAGCTGGAAGTTTATTTCTTTTTATATCAAATGACAAGATTTTATAAGTTCGAAATTATTTCAGTCAAACTTTTTCATAATATACCAATATTTTAAGCTATCAGAAAAAACGTGTATGAGCTATAAACCCCTAATTATAGGGGCCAGCCCCTTTTCATTAATCTAATATGAAAGCTCTCGTAATTACACACAACTTTTGTTCTATATTTCTTACCAAATTATTCTCGGTTCAAAAGTTATTACACAAAAAGTAGCAAAAATTCAAGAAAAAAAATTACTAAAATTTGCCGTTTTATAGCTTCCAAACTTTAGGAAATCAGCTTATAATTTTATCGTTCTGCACATCTACAATGTATTGGCTACAAGTTCTCCAACTTTCGTGTAAATATCTAATGTCGTTCTTGAGATTTTTAGTGGAAACGAGACATCAAAATTATCAATTAAAGGGCAATAACTCACGATTAAAGGCATGCATCAAAAAATTGAAAACAGGTGTAAATACGTTTAATTACAAGGTATCTAACCTGAAAGTTTCATAAAAATCAGTCCAAAGGTCTTTGAGAAATCGCCTGTCAAAAATCGAGCGGGAAAAAAAAAATAAAATAATAATAAGAAACAGTAGAATAACAGTAGGGTCTTCCGAAGGAAGCGGAAGACCCTAATAATCTTAATCTTCAGAATCAGTAGAAGGTCTTCCGTTGGAAACGGAAGACCTTAATAAAAATCATGGCTACATTGGATGCTCATATTCTTTAGAATAAAGTTCTTGAAGTGTTTTGTGCTTTTTTTCCCCCAAATTGTCATGCTTATTTACTAAGCGCACGCCTTTACATTCGCCTTGTTTGTTTACAATTATATAACGCACCTCCCTCGATAACGCGGGGCAAAGTCGGTCACCGGGAATCAATCGGCGGGTAATCCAGCGACCCACAGTTATACACAAATAAAAACACAGAATGGTTAAATTCATTTTTTAAATATATAAATTGTTCCTTAATACTATCTCTGTCCTATGAAAATATTATTTTGTTCGAGTCTTACGTTTTATAGGAAAGAAAGCTAGACAGTTCTCATCTTGCTATTGAAGGAAAACTCTATAGTCTTTATGCGTAAAATTGCAGTAAACTTGCCGTAAGTAATAAATATTTTACAACGCTGTATCATATCTCTTTTTTTAAAATTAGGTTTTAAAAGTGTTCTTTGGTTCCCGTTCAGAGTATTCAATGGCATCATTTTCATTTTATTAATCAAGATCTTTCCAAAAGAAAGAGTTATAGAAAAAGCACGAGCTGGTAGCTTTTCTTCGTTTAAATATGAACACAAACAATATGAACGAAAACGATAAACGCCCGGATCTCATAAAAAGAACTTTTAAAGAGTCAAATATTACAAAAATTATTTACCGCGCGATTCTCATATTCACCTGGAACCCAGATTTTAAGCGTGTGTACCATTGCGTAATCTTACGATTACACGTGTCCAAGAAAATCTAAAGCGACACACCGCGGCGAACCATTGACCCCGTAGTCATAGACAAAATAATTGGTGTATTAAAACTATTTTACAATTAATGGAAAATTATTATTGTAGGATATTTGAGATTAATATGTTGGCTTATCTTTGTTTCAAATTTGATCGTGATACATATTTATCTAAAACAGCTATCTAGGCTTTGTGTTTGTTTACAATTACGCGACCAATCTTGTTGACATTAATTTACACAGCGTGGTCGAATGTTAAATCTAATTTTACAAACTTACGGAAAAAATTATTTTCTGTAAGTAAATCGAATCTTTCAAAAATATTTAAAAATATCTTAGGTTAGACTTTAGAACAAAACGCTGGGGTATTTATTTTATATTTACATTATTCAATCTTCAATTTGTATAGTTCGTTAGTTCAATGTGTAATTTTACTTTTCATTTTGACGATTCATAGCGTAAGGACTGACGATCTGCGGTTACTTAACTTCAACCAATATTGATTTAAATGCACAAGCTTAATTTGTGCTTTTAACATACAAATAAATCTGTTTTCAACACAAATTTTCCCAAACATTTTTTTTTCATCACAGATTTTTACCATGGCTATTTCAGTTTTAAACTTTTTAAGAAAATCTTCCGAATCATAAGGATCTAATTAGAATTAAACTCAATGAAATGGACTAAACATCGATAAGTATCTCCGCATCTGTAAACTTCATAAGTGACTTCTGTGCTTGCACAATGCCCATTTTTATTACAGGTTGAATAAACAAGTTGAAAAAATAATTCAAGATTTTAAAGCAATGAATTTAAGTTGTGTAATAATTTATTCAAAACCTGTAAATGATTAGTATAGTGTGCTAAAATTTTAATTTTGTTCCGTGATTTTAAAAATATCAGTAGCAGGTTATACAATGAACATGTAAGTAGTAATAAACCCGCATCGTATGTACGGAATCGAAAATTTAAGAACTTATATATAACAATCTGCAGCTACATGTACTGAATATCATAAATTTATCATGTAATTACACACTTTTATTTCCTAATATAAATTGTTAAAATCATAACAGGCACCATAGTTAAACATTAATTGTCTTATAATCGGCACTTAGGGCCTTTGAGCAGGGAGGGATCTTTTGCCAGCACCTAAAGCGACACAGGGCCTTGTTTTATACGGTCTCATCGGAAGAACAGGTCCCCACGTCCCACAGTGGGATTCGAAACCACGACGTAAGGAGCTGATCCTTACCTCGCGACTATAGAGCAGTCTCTCTAATCACTGCGCTATACGGGCAACCTTGGGGGATATAAAATGAAAACAATGAAGAAAACGGTCAGTTAAAAAAAAAGAAGGAGTCGTTTTGAAATATTATATTCTTACGAACTTCAGGGCAAGTATGAGAAACCATATTTATGAAAGCTTCCTGATATAAAAAGGATTACCTTTTTTCAAATCATGACTAGAGTTTTCCCTTGCAAAGTGATTGTGTATTTTGGGGGGTAGTGTGGATGGGACGGGAATGAAACGGTCTGTTTAACTGTCAATATGTCTGTCTGTCCCTGAAAGTTTTTCCCAGAAGGCCAGGCTATAACATAAAGAAACCAGAAGCTTGTACTCGATACAAAGATTTCAAATGATCCTAGGATATGTCATTGTATTTATTCAAGGCAATATTACGGGAAATTCAAGATCACTGGAGAAAGAATTAATGTTTTGTTGCATTCATTTATATGAAATCGAGAATATCTGTAAGCTCATACTTGATACAGAGATTGCGTGTGATAAAAAGTTTTTTTTTACGATTTTGACTCAGAAAATAGTATTTTTTCATTATGACTATATTTGTTTAAGTTCATACTTGATACAAATTGCTTATAGTCCGCCGGTTTTCAGATGACTTAAAATAAGGTCATTTTAACAAATTCAGGGCCAATGACAGAAAAGTTGTTTCAGATTGAGGGTTTGTCTTGACAAAGAGCCAAGGTTATTCTGTTAAAATCAAGGTAACTGACAGAAGAAATCTGTTCTTTTCCAGGCTATGAACCAGTAAGTGAAAATCATTGGAGGCTCTTACTTGAAACATAGATTACTTATGATTGGAGGTTTTGTCATGTCACCCTGATCAAAGGTCTTTCTGGCAAATCAAGGTCACTGAGAGAGAAAAAATGTTTATGCATAACTTTGTAATGAAGATTCAATGGAGGCTCATGATGAGAAGAAAAGGTTGTTTACATAAGAAAGTGCAGTGACCTTGACCCAAGGTCGGTACTTCCTGTCCACAGCTCCAACGGAAGACCTACTCGTTGCTTTGCAACGAGCTCGGCTCTAGTTTAAAATATTTTTTGTATATTTTCATTGATTATCTTCAGATACATTAGAAATTAGAACGCTGATACAAACACAATTTCCCTTATCTTTACAGATTGTGCTATTCTCTCCGAGGGGCAGTATCTTATCAGCCTTTTCAGTGTATGTGATTCTAACTAAGTCTTATAGATCCGCCGCTCTGTTCTACCTATACCAACATAGGATTTCTGTGATTCTGTTCTTGAATGGACTAGACGCCGTTTTCAACGTTTCAATGTTGTGACTTGAAATAAAATAAATTAATACTTGTACCGAGAATGGATTTAAATGTGATGAACATATTGAAAATGGGTTTGTATTAAAGATTCAAAAATTAAATATAATATGTGTTTATTTCTTTTAAAATTTCAAATTTCATTATTTAATGAGTTAAAGTAAAAATTCAGGAAAAATACTTTCGTAACCTCGACTTGAATGCTTTGAAAACGTTTTAAAAACCAAACAAATTAAACGTGAATAAGACATTTTTGAAAATATTTTTGTAACATTTAAAAATAATGTTATGATAACATTTGTTGAAATATTTTGTAAAATGTTTTAAAAACATTTAAAAAAACATACAAAATCACGTGATTAAAACATTGTTGTAAAATGTTTTTGTGACATTTTAAGAAAATGTTCCGGAAACATTTGCTGAAATATTTCACTAAAATGTTTTAAAAACGTTTAAAAAACCATACAAATTCACGTGATTAAAACATTATTGAAAATGTTTTTGCAACATTTTCAGAAAATGTTCTGACAACATTTTGCTGAAATATTTCACTAAAATGTTTTAAAAACGTTTAAAAAACCATACAAAATCACGTGATTAAAACATTTTTAAAAAATGTTTTCGCAACATTTTGAGAATGTTTTAAAAACATTTTAAAAATGTTTTTGTGTTAGCTGGGTTAATACGCGTAATGTATTTTCATCCTCAAAGAGGTTAAGAATATATTCAAACAAATCTATTTTTCCACTGAAAGCTGCCCAATACAAAAGACTTTTTCCTCGAATATCTGTGTGTTCCTGAAGTAATGCAGGATATGCTTCAACAAGATATTTTACCATTTCTGTCCTACCATCCTGACAAGCACAAGTAAGAACCGTGTGGCCATTGTCTCGATCTTTTTCAAATGGATCACAGCCAAACTTTAACAGAAGATTAAATGAGTACATGTCCCCAGAACTTGCAACTGAATGTAATGCATTTGAGCCCTGGCTATCCTTTATGTCTAAAAGAAAGGGATATTTTTGCAATATTTTTTCGACAAAATGTGTTTGTCTCATTAGGCAGATTTCCTGAAGTAAACTATGTCTGTAACCTCTCCATACAGGATGAAAGGACGAGCTGATTTGATGAAGGTCTGCAAACTCACAAACCTGAAACAGCAACTCAAAATTTCCACTCTGCACAGCATAAAAGCATGTTTGAAGATCACATTTTACCCCAGATTTCAAAAAGAGTTGAACAATATCTGCATGATTATTGAGTGATCATTAAGTGAATTATATCTTTGTCTTTCGTTTGAACTAGGCAGTAGATATTTGATCCATTGCATATTTCCTGTTTTGGAAAAATGAACCATCATTGAATCATCATGAATATCATGGCACGTTTTAAATTTTAACATACATACTCTTGTTTCCAACATGAACTGATGAAAGTTAAAATCATTCCATAATTCCAACAAAGATACGGAGTTATAACCTGCCGCAGACTTCCCTTCAATGATGTCCCCAATGCGAAGGGCAATATCATTAAATAGATCTTGTCCTATGATAACTTGTGTGTTATTTTGTTTTTCACGTATTGTTATCATTAATAGCAAGGAATGATGACAGTATTTTATCATGCTTTTAGGATCAAAATAAAACAGTGCCTTGAATAGAGATTCCTGCACAGAACTATGGGCAAACGTAATAGAATTTCTAATTGGGTCATGAATGGTCAAAAATCCATCAAAACAGTTAATACTGCTCTGAAACTTGTTTATGCAAGAGGTTTGTAGACCAATAAATTCTAACGAGACACGTTTCATTGATAAATCTAAAGCGGCATTGTTTATTATTTCACATTCAACTTCCCCTCCGCTGAGAAGAATATACACGAGAACAGCAATTTCTGAGGTTGGGTTATCGATACGCTTAGTGAGATAGTCCCTTAGAAATGATGCAGGACTTCGGAGAAAAGCTGATACATCGCTTTCGATAGCTGCTTTTTTTGCAAATTTACAGCATTGAGGAAAACCTATTGAAATAGGCATTTCAGAAACTTTACTCATTATGTCTGTTTTTCTTATGTTCTTACATAAATCATATTTATCGACAAACTGAAGTATTTCTTCCTCTTCTAACGTATACATTTCATCTGATAGGTCAACCATTGAGAATTTCAAAAAAATATCATCGTTTTCTATACCAACATAGTTTTGGAAAATATCATTTCTTATTGTAAATATTAAAATGTTGGATTTACTTTCAATCAAAACTTTGACCATATCAGCCGTAGCTTAAAACTCTTGAACAGCATTACTAGACAAAGAGAATTCTCCAAAAATATTATCAATAAACCCCACTATGTTATCAGTTGTTGAAACGGTTTTATACAAATCTGTAAACTTGAAAAGTTGTAGAGGGGATTTTCCTTCATTCATCAATTCTTTCATCAAAATCTTGGCGATAGTGGTTTTTCCAATCCCTGGGTTCCCTCTGATGACGACGTACCCGTTACATTTTATCAGTTCCTTTGCCCTGTCAAACGCACGAGTTTGTACAAATAGATGGCATATGTCTTCAAAATGCCTTGTTATCATTGTCTTGGTTGTTTCTGAAAAATGTTTATAGATCTTATAAGATCTTGTTCCAACAAAGTTCACAGTAATCATGTGGTGGTTAGATAAAGAAAAAAAATTAAGGGCATTTAAGACAATCTATATGGATACTTTGAAAATAAATCCGATATTCCAACTTTTCCAAAAGCGGGTTTAATTATTTTTTTTTGCGGGATCGTTCGAGTGACGTATTGATTAAAACGTATTTCAGATAATATTTTTTTATTTCAACTCTACTATTAATTTTACCCTTTGGGGTTGGGAAATCATGTTTGTATTTTATTGTCGGAATTTTCGTTGCATTACTATTTATGAATTTTTCTTAGTTCACCTGAGCTGAATGTTCAAGTTAGCTTTAATGATCAAAGGATGTCAAGCATTCTTCGCCATTGCTTTTTCATTATCCGTCGTTTCTCATCTTTTCACACTCAAGTGAGTAAAGCCTACATAAGGAGGTTTCTATACAAAATATCTAATTTAATTCCATAATTGCTCTACCTACCGCAAAGAAAATGTTAAGACTTGTTTTCTAATACATTCTTGGTACCCACGACATGCAATAACCAGTACACATTATGACGTCATATTATGACATCATTGACCTCTACTAGACAAGTTTATAACAAATATCAACAAAATCGCTATGGTGCAAGGGCGAACCTTACTTTGTTTTACAAAAAAGGGTATAAAAATACTTAGGATTTTCAATTAGGATTTAAGATATTGCTGCACAAATGTCGATACTGCAATTGTTTAGTTACTATTTGTGCAGTTTTAAGCTGAAACAGGGAAAAAATTCACAGTCCAATGTAAGTTTTCTAAAAATTTTTATCAATTTAGAAAGTGCATAGAATTTGTTCAGCAATGCTATTAATTTTAAGAATATTCTCCTTAGTATGATACATTATTTATTTTAAATTTAATAGGATATGTCCATGCGCCGGAGTTTTTTTTTATGTGTTTTATTATCTTTAATTACGAGAGAACAATGACATCATCATATAACGTCATAATGTGCACTTGCATTAATAATTTGTGAATACTTAGTATGTATAAGAAAATCAATTTGAACTTTCTCAGTACATAAAATATACAACTTATTCATTTTTATTAGGTCATTTGCATAGAAACGTCCATATTTAGCCTTAACTTTCCTGCACATTTTACACTTATGCTTTATAACAGGATTGGGTTCTATTGTTGTAACATTTCAAACTGAACTGATTTATCTAGCCATAATTCTCACGTGAGTGACGTTGCCCAAAAATATCAAAACAAAAATACTAGTAGTAATTAATGTTATAAGTTGCTGACAATTCTTAGACAGTTTTACCTATTTAATTATGCTTTAAAGCATGTGATGAATAAAATCTTTGAAACACCCAATTGTCAACTTTATGTTATTCTTTTAAACTGCTTCTAAAATTAACTTACCGATCATTCTTGCAACTCTTGGATCTATAAAAGAAAAAAGTAAAATGCGTATAGGTTCATGGAAAATGTGCTTCTCAGTATATAATGATTCTCGCATTGTCTTGTCGGAAAAACTTCAGTATCAGCTCATAATATCTCCTTATATCATAGTTTTGCTTAGGAGAAACTGTAGATTTTATATAAATTTTCTGGATTAATAATTATTTGACTGGTATCTTGTCTATGGTAACAGTGACATGGATGTCAGCTTTTAAAGCTGAAATGAAGGGAAAATCCAGACTAACATAAGCATAGTGGTGTGGTTATACTGTACCTAATAAAGCCTCATATTTTCATACTTTGAAGGCTAAAGGCTTTTTTGTTACAAAAAAGTGCGTTGTCTGTCTTTGATCTTGTTGTGATGTAGTTTCACAATTTAAAGTAAAGTTTTAATAATTCTTTTTTCACAATATTTTCCACAAAACACAAATTCAAATAATATTTATCATAAGAATAATGTTTGGTAAAGTATGCTTAAGTAAAGATAATTAACTTAAAATTACAATGTTATTGCAAATGTGTCATTTTTTTTTGTGCTGTTGCTCAATAAAATGCAATCTGACCCAAGTTTTCTCTTAAATATTTAGTCATTCTTTATGTGTTTTTATTTAAATATACTTTTTAATACATTGACATATTTTTAACTCACCCTGATGCATCTCTGCCTCTGTAAAATATATTTGGAATGCTATTGATTTGATGGTATTGGTTAAGATATCATATTTATAATTCATCTTAATCATTGTCGGAAATGATTCATTGCAAAATATTGCAGTCGTTTCGTTTTATGTCTTTCACGGTACACGAATGTACTTACTTGAGATATTCTGCATAGTAAAATGTATCTCTTCTAGATCTCCAAGTAAGTCTATATATTTTTTTTCTTGTTCTGGGTCCATGGAGCAGGTTTTTATCATGTTGACTGCATCCTGGTACACCGTGCTGGTTCCTAGGTGTCGCTCTAGCTCCACTACGATGTCCCGGATGTTCCGCCATTCCTGTCTAACTTCTTACTCGGATAGAGAGAGATCTGCTGCATGTCCGTAATACTGGTTTCTAAGAATTCGAATTCGTTCATTGTTGGCTGCAACGCTTCTATCTCCGGGATAAGGGATCTCTCCCCATCCTTTGGAATGTGGTGCTATTTTACTGACATTTCGTAGAAGTAAATACAAAAAAGATATGTCTAAGTCTGAATAATCACCATTGTATCGTTTTGTTGGTTTTGGGAAAATTATCTCTAATTGTGTTCTTTTGAGAGGATTTTTATTTCCATGTCCAAGTTTATCTATAAATTCTTTAACCTTTCTGGACAAATCAGATAGTAATACTTCTGACTTTAGAATGTCACGTAATATATCAGTACATGGACCAAGTAAAAGCCTCGCCAGTCGAGCAGTGTTTGTTTTTTCTGGTGTAGAGGTGTAGCACTTGGACAAAGACATGATGATACTGGCTTCACTGCGTTTGATATATGAAGTGTTAAGAAACTATCTTCGCCATTCAATTACTAGAACCTTTAAATAAGAAAAGTATAAGTATTCATATATTTTTATCACATCCTTATTTTTCAAAACAAGTTGGGTTTTTTATGTACTCAGCTTTATAACAGATTGACATTATCTCAACAATTTCGCTACTAAATACACTCACTTTAGTTCGATTTAAGTAACTGAGTATGGCATTTACAATAGTATAGAGGATCCAAAAATAAGAATTAACAATATCAGATTTCATAAGGGCCTCTTATGCAATTTAATAATAATGATAATATTTTTTTAAGTTAAAGTAGGTAACCTGATAAGTGCAAGCACTATTCTACCCGGGGCATTCTACGTAAAAAAAAAATATTTATACATATACAAATATACACAATTAATAAATAAACATAAGTTATTTCGACATTACTTTACATCTTTTGACTTGTTATTTGAAGGCATAAAGTGTTGAGATATATTTTTACATTGTACAGATAAACAATATCCAGAGATAGCAAAAGAGTTAATATTCATAAGCTGGTACACATAGGTCTAAGGTACATTCAGATCGATTATGGTATGAATTACAATGAAAATTAAATAACGGAGGTAAGAGTGCAATATTTCCAATAACAAATGAATTGCATTATGCATATCTGCAGACATTGAACTACTATACCTGATCGTTTCATGGTTTATCCAAACTCGAACAGAGGTTATTCCCTGTAAACATAAAAAAATACACAACAAATCTCAAATTCTGTTACAAATATCTGAAAGTGTCTACGACATCCACCAAGCACTTTTTAAAAATTGGGTGCACAAAATGGATTGGAAAATAAAGTAATAACAGAATAAAAGTGAAAATGGCACGTAAATTGACAATGATTCCTGTAGAATATGGAAGACCTTGCTATCTTTTTTTTTTAAATGAAACTAAGAAGTAAAGTGAGAGCAAAATATAAAATACAGTCTGTAAAAGGCTTGCTTTGTGTTGTATTAGAATAACGGTTGCGACAGACCGAAGTCGATAAAAAAGAACATGTAGCAAATGTTTCTCCACCAGGCGTCAAGCACTTTGAAGTGAAAGCTACAAGTCCTTTTGATGAGACCTTGAAACCAAGTTTTAAATAACATTTTCATTTTCAATGTAAATATCATAATTTTTATCAAAACGGAAAAAACTTTCCCTACAAAATACTACCATATACTAGTATATGAAGACCCTTTCAAAAGACATATACTATAGTGTATGAATATCAGAATCTTACAAATAACCACAATTTGTGAATAATGTTTAATGAGAGTGTCAGTTTTAATTTTTAAAAAGTCATAGGCATCAAAACAATGCTATTAAATGAATACAACCTGTAATTAAAAATGCTAATTTGTGAAAGGAAAGACACACACCGTATTTTCTATCATGTATTTATTGCAGAATAATTCTACTTACCACTCATATGAATGCCCAGAATCTAAACTTATTAATGTTTGTGATATATGTTGGGATCAAATTTATGAACCCTCGAGAACTTCCGCACATAAACCTATTAGTGCGCATGTGTGAAACAAATCAAAATATCATTTGTATTGCATGCTGTTTATATGTCAGAGTGTAATATAAAACATCAAAACCTTGATATCTATCTCTGCTTATGTTACTTCATCACCTTGTAAAAAGTATATAAGAGATAATCAATATTTATTTCTAAATTAAGCATTTTGAAGAGTTGACAAACAATATCTGGTATGTAACTCATCAACAAAATTTCCTTGATACTCAAACACTTCAAA